>NW_019103964.1:205911-206777 GCF_001856785.1 Myzus persicae
TTATTGTTGGACTTGGTATAGTTTTCGACGTAGCACAGTTGAAACACAGTCGTTTTTCAACGGCGGATGACACACTTTCAAACCATGAAAATTATAAGGAGTTGTGAGTTGTATATAGCAAATAGGTACATAAGACTGCGAGTAAGCTGCATTACTATTTTATTTTTTAGATCGGGTGAAATTTGTGAAGTTGAAATTTCGAAAATTTTTCCAAAATATGCAAATTAAGCACAATAACGTAAAAATAAGCGATTTCTAGTAAAATGTATGAACTATGCAAAATATGCACATTTAGATTTTGGGTTTGGTATGAATTTATTTTGCACTCTGCTACATTTTACAATAAATAAAAAAAGTATGCAAATCCTATAAGTCCCGAACATTGGTCATAAGGTTTTTTCCCTCGTCACTTACCTTTATGTGAGAGCCTTAATTAGGTACCTACACGGTTGTATATATATTACATTTTTTACTACACTATAGTGTAGTAGTATAATATAATCACACAATTTTTTAGCAAATACTGCACACTATTATAGAATAATATTGTTTCATAACATATTAATGCCGAGCCCAGAGAGAAAATTATGTTCACGATTAAAGTATCCATTTTTTCATTACCTCTGTAAATTTCAAAGCCTAATTTTGAATTTTTTTCTTGTCTCGACACTTCTAGAGTTTTATACTAAGTTATAGTTTAACCGTTAAGACTAAAAACAATATTGTGAGATGCCGGACAAAAAATGGACTCGCGACAGTAGTGTATCTAAATGGCCTATATACGCAGAGTTTCGTGTTCTGAATTGTATAGATTTAAACACTCCGAATAATATTATGTGTCGGAATCTGAAATAAAAAATTATCGT
>NW_019103965.1:0-48984 GCF_001856785.1 Myzus persicae
TATTTAATTACAAAATAAATTTTATTATTAATTTTATTTAACTTTTTAATTATTTTTACTTTATTCAGTGTCATTTGAATTAAATTATATGAGAATGTTTTAAAAAATTATTTTGTGTTTAACTTTTAAGCCGGGGACCAATTGTCCGTGTATGAAATTATGACGGGGACCAATTGTCCGCATGCCGCATTTTTTCGCGGGGACCAATTGTCCGGGGACCGATTGTCCTAGATCCAATATGTAACTATGGCAATCATTTAAATGAACAATGTGGAATATTATAGCGCGATATGAGCATACACATTATAACAACAACTACGGCTACTGTTTAGACAATAATTGTGTGAAGCTTTGCAGTTTGTTCCAAAAAAATGTGTTCCACAAAAAAGTTGTTCTTATAGACTTTGTTTCACAAGACATTTGTGTCGTTGGACTTTTGTTCCATAAATCATTTGTGCCAATAAACTTTGTTCCATAAATATTTGTTCCACATATTTTGGAATAAGTGTTTTGTTGAATGGAAACATGGAAAAAAACATGGAACAAAGTATAATGGTACATTTGTTTTGTGAAACAAAAGTTCATCGGAACATTCGGAACAGATGTATTATTGGAACAAAAGTCCATCGGAACAAATATTATGTGGAACAAAAGGTAAAATTTGGATCTCAAATCATTTGAAACAAACATTTCTTGGAACAAAAGGTAGTGATCCGTTCTATGATTATATTCTTTGTTTTTTTTTGGCGGCAACATTTTTTTTTATCATGATAAATTATGGTAGATAATGGTATCATTTTTATTTAACGTTGTTCTTCCGCGCAAATTGGTATTATAAAATGCTTTCATTTGGTATTAAAATATTACACTGATTACTGAAGTTTTTTTAATTTTAAATTAAGTTACAGTTATTATTATACTATATTTTTATTCAATTATTTTTATTTTTAAATAAAATGGAAACGAAAATTATTGTTGAACAACTTGAAGATAAACAACAAATTGTAAGGTTTTTTTAACTTATGTAAACTTTTTGCCTTATTCTAATTTTTATAGATGGGTCATCAGTGCTTCACTTATTGCAAAATTATAATAATTTCTATTCACTAATATAAGTGTAAATTTATTTCAACCAGTCCTAAGTATTTAAATAAATAAAACAATAATGGTCTTAAGCTTATGGCTCAAGTAGTTCATGGGCAAATCAGGTATCGACATACTTCGCTCTGGGAATTCATTTGACCGGAATAGGCAATCCTAATGTGCTAGATTATAAGTAGTACTTGGTATATTTTTGAATTTGGTTTAAACTCTTTTCTACACTTAACTGATACCTATCTCTATGAACTATACCGGCAACTTTTGTCAAAATCGATTTAGTCTTAAACTTCAAACATAAGGATATTGCATTTTGTTTTACATTTGAATAACAAATAAAAAATTAAATATTAACTATAGAATCGCATCTCATGGTTGGTTGATTAGTCTATACCAATCTTTGTTTTTTAAATTTTATTTCTTTAATCTATTGTTACCCTACGTATAAAAAAATATTTGATTTTGAGAGTCAAAACAAAATTCATGCCTGAGCCACCTGATACCAAACTATAGTGGTTGAAAAAATAAGCTTAAACCATCCTCCGAGCCTTAAGAAATATATTGATGTAACTTGTATTGAATTCAGTCCATTAGTTTCTGAGGTTATTATGTTCAAATTATATACTCTTCAGCTTTAATCTAATAGCAGGTATATTTAAATGATGACTAGCACCTACAATCTGTATCATCAATGTACACCATCCAATGGCTTGTATAGGATTTCATCTTTTTTTTTTGTGGGGGGGGGGGGGGTCAAACCCTTATAGTTCGGTATAAGGTGACTCACACATGAATTTTATTTTGACTCTCAATAGTCAAGTAATTTTTTTATATTTTTTTATGTAAGATGATTGCAATTGATTACAGAAATACAATTAAAAATCATAGATTGGTGTATAAAACTATAAACCAATCAGCCAGCCAAGCATTGCTGTGAGATTTTTTAAATAATATTTAATTTACTGTTTATTGAAATGTCAAACAAAATGCAATGTCCTTATGTTATACGCTCCCTCATATGTGACACTAAATTCACCTACCAATTGAATCAATTAGACACAATTCATTTTCCTGTTTACATTGCAACACTGCAATTTACAATACCTATAAAATGTTTTTTCTTATACTATTAGAAAGTTACAAAATTGTAATGTTTTCAAAAAATATCTGTTACAGAAAATGAATTGGCTTTAGAATATTTTATATAACTTCATTTTAAAGCTTATATTACTTAATACTTTTCATCATATTTTAGATATGTTTGTAATTTCAAGGTTTATCTGTTGACATCTATGAATTATAACTATACATGTTTGTGGTTTATTGAACTTTTTATTAGGTCATGTATTATTTAAACACAGATTTTACTCTTATTAAAAAAAATTTTAGGTATGATAATTAATAATTTTCAAATCTAAGAAAGTTATCTTGAAGTATTTCAATCTGCGATCTGTACAGATTTCAATGCTCATTTTAAGTTGCTTGTTCAATTATATGCATCTACACTACTATATCTTAAAGACAGATATTGATTCAGCTTAATATCATTTTTAGAACTTAGTTGTTATATAAGACCTTAATATTCCAACCCTCAGCGACTTAGCTAAATCCCATTACATAAAATTCCACCCAAAACTTCGCGCTCGTTCAAATCCACTAATTAAAAATCTATCGACTACCTCACTCATTCTTAGAAGGTTAAAAAAAAATGACCAAGAGACCTGCTCAATGCTTAAAAAAATTATTAACTAAAAAAAAAAAACAAATTAAATTTCTGGTCGGGTGGCACTGCTGGGGGCCTTCCTATTATGTTATTATGTAAAATTATGTATGTCAACACTCTTACTCATTATACCTTTGTCTCGTATAGATTGTAAATATATTTTTTAAATAAAAAAAAAATATATCAAAGTTTTAATGTTTAATTTAATATTATAAGAAGAATACATTTTGTATTTTCAGGTAACATACAAATATTTGATTGAAAAATTAGACATTCATCCAAATAAAGCAAAACAGTAAGTAAATAACTTTATAAGACCTAAGAACTAAGAAGTAAAGATATTTTTAAGAAATAATAGTTTTAATAAGCTATATTCATATCAATGTAACCATCCCGATGGTTCTTCCCACGCGGGTTCTGCAATATTATTAAAGTCAAATATTAAACATACCATTCTTCCCCCATATCAAAATAACGTCATACAGTCCACTAACATCTCCCTAACACTAAATCATATTCCTACCACTATCTCATAAGTGAAGGAACATCCGTCCAGGCACTAAATTAAATCCCAATGATTTCGAGCACTTCTTTAATTCCCTCGGTAATCACTTCCTGGTAGGTGGGGGTTCAACGCCAAACATCCCCAGTGGGGTTTTAGCCAACCTAATACTAGAGGTCGAACTCTCAACAAATTTATCCTCGATCACAATCTTAAAATAATATCTCCTCCTTACCCTACATATTGGCCCTCACATGTCTATACGTCCTGACGTTCTAGACTTTTTTATCACTACACTCCCTAGCCACATAAAGTTTACTATTACCAATTCCTCAGACCTCTCTTCTGACCATACACCAATATTACTCACTCTAAACGATACTTCAACTGCTACAAAAAACTACCCAACTATCACTCCAGGCAAAACAAACTGGAAAAAATGTAGTCAAACTATAGAAAATGCCATCACTCTCAACATCTCCTTAAAGAACTCATCTGACTTAGATACTGCAGTACACTCTTACACAAATATCATTCAAGATGCTGCACTCGACGCTTCTAAAAACAACTCTTCCACCACTCACACAACCAATGTTTTACCCTCACACATAACACAACTCATTACAGAAAAGCGTCGAGCCCGCCGTGTATGGCAAAGAACACACTTGCCGAGTGATAAAAGGCATTTCAACACTCTCAATAACTCCTTAAAAAATATTCTTCGAAAATACAATTTTGATAAATTTCACAACTACTTGGAATCTCTAATACAGACAACTCTCTTTGGAAAGCCACTTAAAATATCCTAATGGAAAAAAGTAAAATACCTCCCCTACGGTACCCCGACAACTCTCTAGCTTCGTCAAATCTTGACAAAGCAAACTTATTCGCATCAGATCTTGAAAATAGATTCTCACCACATCCAAACTTACTCACTAGAAGCCACTACTCTAATATTGAAGCCTCACTTCTTAACACTCTCCCAATGTGCCTCCCTACAAAACATACCTCCCCTTCTGAAGTCCTAAATATCATTAAAAACTTAAAAAATTATAAATCCCCAGGCCATGACATGATAACCAATACTATTGCTAAATACTTGCCTAAGAAAGCAATCTTACTTCTCACTTATATTTACAATAGCATTCTTCGTCTATCCTATATCCCTCCCACCTGGAAACATTCAGTTATCATCCTAATCTATCTGCCAGGAAAACCTCCTGATCAACCTTCCTCATATAGGCCTATTAGCTTACTTCCTACTTTCTCAAAATTTTTAGAAAAAATCATATTAAAAAGAATTTATCCGATTCTTAACGAGAAACAAATTATTCCAAACGCTCAATTCGGCTTTAGGAGTAAGCACTCCTCCCTCCACCAACTACACAGACTATTCGACACTATTGCCTCATCTTTTGAATAAAAAAATTTTTGTTCTGGGGTTTTTCTTGATGTTGCTCAGGCGTTTGATTGGGTCTGGTATGAAGGGCTACTGTTCAAATTATTATTTTTACCCACTCCGTTATTCCTCTTACTCAAATCTTTCCTATCAAACCGTATTTTTTCAGCAAGATGTGAAGATAAAACTTCTGACCCACATCCTATTAAAGCAGACGTCCCTCAAGGCAGTATTCTTTCCCCGACTCTCTATAATATATATACAGCAGATCTACCACAATCTATCAACACTACTCTAGCTACCCTCGCCGATAACACAGCCATAATATCAACCAATTCCGAAATAGCCACCACTACAAACAACCTCCAAGACCACCTAACCCAACTACAAGATTGGTTCAGCTTATGGAAAATTAAAATGTATGAAAATAAATCTACTCACATCACTTTTACCCTCAGGCCTACAACAATTCCTCCAGTTTACATAAATAACCAAACAATTCCCATTGTCGATTCCGTTAAATACCTAGGACTCCTTCTCGACAAAAGACTAACTTGGGATAATCACATCAAAGCTAAAAGAACTTCCATTAATCTCAGGCTTCACAAATTAAGACCACTTCTTCGATCCAAAATCTCTTTAAATAATAAAACACTAATATATAAACAAATATTAAGTCCAGCAATGACTTACGGAATTCAACTGTGGGGTACCACTAAAAACTCAAACCTAATCAAATTCCAAGCGTTCCAATCAATATCTCTGTGTGTCCTCTCTAATGCTCCCTGGTACGTCAGCAACCGCACCCTACATCATGATCTCAACATACCATCAATATCCACACTTGCCTCTTATCATTATAACAAAATTCATTTTTTTTTTCATTTATTACAACTTAAAATGTTTCAACACACTGGGTGTTTTTACAAGTATTTTAACAATTTTAAAATTTATAAGTAACATATTTATAACATAAGTTATATTGATAATAAATAATTAATATTTAGGTAAAATAATTGAGATTTTTACTGGGAATTCAATTTGACGTTTTTGGATAGTTAATGAGGATATTTATTAATATAATGATAAAAGGAAGAGATAAGATTATGGATTATGGAATATTGCTATTAGCTTTAAGTGCGTTTAGGACTAACGTGAGAAGGGAGATAAAGGGACCAATTTCATAAAAATACCTTTAACCATCCAAACCCACTCATATCTAAACGTTTTTCTTGTACAATCCCTGATAACCCCCCTCATCGCCTCAAACGCAAATGGCCGCGTGATTTATTAAAAAATGCCTAGTGCTATTTATTATAAAGTTACCTCCCTCCTAAGCTTAAATTGGAAGTAGTGTCACTGGACACTCCCTTCCCTCAAGATTTTCATGTCCTGTAATATTGTACTCATCATATTTACTTATTATATAAATTGTATATAGATTGTAAATTTTCTTAAATAATAAATAAATAAATAAATGAGCTATATTTATAACATAGAAATATGCAAGTGACAGTATTTTAAATGATTATTATTTTAATCTAGTTAGGATTTTTAATTGTGGTTTTATTGGTTTTATTTATGTTTTTGGGCTAGATCAAACTCTTTTCTAACCAAATTTTTGGAACACTCTGCGTAGCCCCATAGAAACTCAAATCAACAATATGAAAATTATAATTAAGTTATATAATTATTTTATAGTTCTTAATATCTTTATTTTATTATATTCCTAACAGAATGAAGCATGCTACTATATGTTTTTTCACTGCACCTCATAAATGTATCTATGATTCCTCAATTTTCCTTGCAGAAGAAAAATATCTAGTTGCATGCTACATTTTTTTCCACTGACCAGAAGTATAAGTTATGTCAACACATAAATATTAAACAAAAATCAAATTGTTTATTATTTATGTATTAAGAAAAACAGAATAGTATTCTTAGTTTTCTCTGCAATATATTAATTTTTTATTTTATTTACAGATTGTTAAAAGATTATGTTTCTAAACTCACTAATGATCATAAATACTCTATCACTGTTGCTATTGGAGGAACACTTAAAGAAAATGATGAGTTTTGCATTGTGTTGGCGTATGATGATCATGTTGAAACTATGCACCGGCGTTTTAAGCAAATTGATTTTGAACATGTGTATAGCATTCAACCTATCAACAGATTCGATGATATGAATAATGCTTTATATTTAGTGGACAATTCACCAAATAATTATGTTAATTTACCCTCGAGTATTAAAAGGAAAGAAATAGGAAATGATTCAATTCTTGAACAAAAAAGTGTAGATGAAATGGAAATTAATTTACCTTTAACCAAACAGACTAACTTGTCTCCTAGTCAAGTTCAAAATCATAAAAATGAAACTATTGCCAATACAAAATTAGATAAGACACAGAAAGAGGTAATTTTAATATTCAATTTAGTTTTGTAATTTATTACTTTTAAAATTTATTTTGTAGAAAAATGGATTGGATTTCTTTGCTAAAAATAATAACACTAATAATACAAAACTGGAAGAAACAGAAAAAAAAGTTATTCCAAAAAAAGTAAGTTGAATAAAACCAAAGTTTAAAAAGGTATCAAGTTAAAACAAAATTTTTAATTTTTAGACCAATTCAAATTTCTTTACAAAATTTAAGAATTCCAATAAAAGTCCAAGCACAACAAATGATTCAGCTGATTCTAAAAACAAAGTTTCAGCAAAAAACATGACAAAAGAAGATACAAAGATAAAAGATTTAGAGCCATCTAAAAATGTAGAAGACAATGTAAACAAAGAAAAAAATCTAAAAAAAGAAAAGAAAAAAAAAGAAAATGTAAATAAAAGTAAAAGTAAAAATAATAGTAAAGTTAAAAGAAAACGTATTCAAACTTTCGATAGTTCAGATGAAGAAATAGATAGCGAGGAAGAAGGTACATGTAGAATATTTATGTATTTATATAACTATATCATAAGCGTAACCTCAGGTGAGCTTCAACGCACTGTGTCAGCAATGAACAAAAGTCTACAACAAAATTAGATTTAATTGAAGGGTGTGGTTTGAACAAATAGGATGACAATTGATCAGCTCCTAAAATTAATCTTATATGAGACAAAGTATGAATAATTTATTAATTGTCATTATATATTTTTTTAGATATGAAAAGATCTGAACATGTTCTGGATGGTGAGGATGATATTGATTTTGTACAGCCTACTCCGCCACGCCCAACACCAAGAGAAAATCGGAAAAAAGAGAAACAAACAACCACATCCACATTCATAGATGATGATGGTTTTGTCCGTGAGAACACATTTTTATGATAACAAAATACTTAATCTTTAAAATATGTTTTTAATGTATTTATAGATTAATTTATGTGCTGTTTTTTTTTTTTTTTTTGTAGATACTACGAAAGAAGTAAAAATTGTGGAAACTGAATGTGAATCACTTTTGGAATCTACTGGAAATGACAATTTTTCTGAATCTAAAGAATTAAATATTGAACCAGTTATCAAAAAAATTAAAATTTCGGAATCAGATTCTGCAGATAAGAAAAAGAACAAAAATAAAAAGCCTAAAAATAGTTCTAGCCAAGGCATGAAACAATCTTCATTAACTAGTTTTTTTAAAACAAAATAATGTATTACTACAACATTTTAAAAATACATAAATATTAACATATAAATTAAATAATTTTTATGTACCACCAGTTTAATAAATTATAATATATAAATACATATGAAGTAATATTAACTTGCTAATGTTATTAATGTTGTACACATTTATTTTTTAATAATCTAAATTCTATCACAATCCTTCAAGGCTGACATTATATTGATATGTCATTTGGAACAATGCTTTCAGCGAAGGCATGAAAGTCGATATTTTTGAAAATTCTGGCCCCGAAACCAGTTGTGTATGTATATTAAATGCACCATTGTAATCTCGCTTCAGTACAAGATCGATCATCGTGTGCAGACATTGAATCAAATAAGCAGACAACTGTAATTTATAATTAAAAGTGATTTAATGTTTAATAATAATAATTCAAGGTTCATAATAACTAATAAAATAGATCCTGCATTCCATTATACGTAAAATGATAATTTTAACATAAACCAGAATATGTACATATTTAAAATAAACTAAAAAATAGTTTATAATTTTTCCTGTGTATTAAGACAGTTATAATATGACCTTGCATTTTAATATTTTTTTTTTTTTTTTTTTATTGATCTTAAGCTTCGGCAACTGAGGCCATTAGCTGTAGGTTGTGGTACTGTAGGGTTTTTTTTTTTTTTTGGGACTGTTGGGTTACTGTAGGGTTATGGAACACGTGTGTGTTTGTTTGGCAGAATTTCTAGTGGGCACCCGTAGGTTTCTGCCATACCCGGTTGGGGGATGGCGGCCTCTCTCTCCAGACACCGTGACTGCCCGGAGAGAAGTGCCACCCGTGACCGAGATTCGAACCGGCGACGGTGCGCGTTGCGACCGACGCGTTATCCACTCGGCCACTCCGTCCCCATTTTAATATTTGTACATCCAAATAACATATGTTACACCCAAAAGACAACCAGTTTGGTTTCAGACTAGTTTAAATTAATATTATATTAACTTTAAATTTCATAGAATATATTATAGTCTCAAATTTCTGTCAAAATTATCATCAACATATTTCAGAAATTATTACTCAAGAAATTGAATAACACCAAGATTATTTTACTTATAATATTTATTACTTACGGAATTTTCTCGTAAAGCATCATACAATAACTCTAATTTTTTAGCAATATCTGAAACTCTCTTTCTGGTTTGCTATTAGAAAAAAAAATGTATATTAACAATAAAAAAATAAAAATGTATATTAATCTATTCATAATTATAGTAAAATTAATAACGAAATGTACTCAGGATATGAATATAGATTAAACTATAACTTAAAAATGTCTACTACTTACAGCAGTAGGTGCTGCTTCTAATAATTTTGATTGCAATCCATCCAATATCACTTGAATTTTAACATGCTCTTGTGGAATTGGCTGCTTTGATAATGCTTCTACACCTTGTGTTATATTATTGTTAAAATATTGTTCTTCATTGGTACTTCGAAGTGGAATATAAGTTCCAATTTCTTCAATTGGTGGCGGATTATTTGTATACAACGGATGTGTAATTGGAATTGATGACACAGGTGTTGGTGGTTTCTAAGTAAATGATATTGAAATACTGGGTGATTATTTTAATTGAAGAACATTAATTTAAAAAAAATTTTTTGCATACATTAATTTAGTTGTTACAGAATACCATTTTTGAAGAAAATTAACCTTTTTACTCTTTTCTTTAAGTTTAAGTTTTACTTTTTTATTCAAAAAAAAAAAAGATTCCGAGCGGAATGATGAATGTAATGATTTCACAATCAATACATTTGAATTCAACACACAATGATGTGTGTGTACATATGATAAATAGTATATTTTGGTGTAAAAGTGAATCTAGTGGGTGCATTCAAAAAGGTCAAAATTGAAAATCCCAGTAGTTTAGAAAAACACAAAAGAAAAATTTAAGAAAACAGAAACTTTTTTAAAAATATTTTAAGTTCAAATTTGGATAGATAAATTAAACAAGGAAGAACAATTGTTAATTATTTTGTTATAGTTAATTCAAAAACATTCATACAAATATTCGTGGGTACTTAAAACTTTTATGTATATTTTAAATTTGACTACACACAATGACATTTTCAAAATCTTTAGATTAATTTTAAAATATTACCTATTTATACCATGAACCTATTATATGGACTAAACTTTTTTCAATTACTCGATTTCATAGTTCAGTATTTACCACCACCACCACCACCACCACACAATTACTGTTATACACATTATTTGCTCATAACAACATTATGATATAAATTTTATATTGCATGGACTACGGTGGCACTGAGACCACACCAAGGGGATTATCCAACTGAATAAATTAATGAAGGCAAATGTTCTACTCCAAAAAATATAACCGAGGGTAAATTTTCTTATTGCCTATAATATATAGCCTAGACATAAAAAAATTATAATTACTTGAATTGGAGCAGAAGTTGATAACATTGGAGGATCATTCCAACCAGCAGGAGTTGATTTTTTCATGTAATTTATTGGTAGAGGTTCAACTAGGAAAATTAAAAATGCAATTTAGGGAAGTTTTTATAACAAAATAAATATTTATTTACCTGATGGAGCCATTTGATTGTAAGTTGACAAAGACTGATTAAAATTGGTTGATTGAGGAATTGCTTGAGAAAAATTATTTAAATGACTTTGAATAGGTTGAAATGTAGGTTGTTGTTGATTCAAATTAGGTAACTGACCAAAATTTTTAGGCTGATTAAAATTATTTATTTGAGATGAAGCTGGATCATTAATATTTGGTCGCATATGTTGATTGAATTGTTCATTTAAATTGCTTGTGTGTCCCAATGGTTGATTTATAACGTTTGACTGTCCCATTGGTGGATTAAAACCACTTTGTTGTCCCAATGGTTGGTTTAAAGTATTTGATTGCCCCACTAGTGGATTAAAATTACTTTGTTGTCCAATTGTTGAATTAAAACTACTTTGTTGTCCAAATGGTTGATTAAACAAATGAGATTGTGGTTGCCCCATTGGTGAATTCAAACTACTCTGTTGCATAAATGGTTGGTTTAGAGTATGTGGTTGACCAATTTGTGTATTAAAACCACTTTGTTGTCCCAATGGATTTGCCATTGATGGATTTCCTAATCCATTGTTATAACTGCCATAAATGTTATTTCCTTTGACAGAAGGATCAACAACATATTTAGGCTTCCCTATAACAAGACATAAAACAAACATAAAATTTACTTTGCAGTTTATTATATTTTATAAATATATCACAAGTATTAATAATAATAAGTACAAGAAATATGTTGTCTATAAATATTTAACATATTGTGTATAAAGACAATGAATATGAAGATAATAGAAAAATAAAAGAATCTCAGCTAACTGAAGGTGCCGAAAAAATATTAAAGAACATAAAAAATTAGCTTCAAGACCTACAAAAAACTAGGAGGATGAATACAAAATAATTATGAAAACTATATGAATTCTTTAAATTTTTAAATGATAAAATAATTTCATAAATAATTACTAAATATTCCAATATCTACAATGTAATGTATGCATAATACACCGTGTATTTATTTGAATCAAATTATTTTGACCAAAAAAGTTAGATTAATTACATAAGAAATTTTTTTTTTAAAGTATTAAAATAATATTCACTATTAGTTATATATATTAAAACTAGTGATATTGATATTATTTTATATACCTGGCTTAATACTGCTAGGAGTCATACATCTATTGCTGGAGTCTGGCGGTGGTGTTGGAGGTACTGTTTTTTGCATATTTGTTGGGTTAATATAACTATTTCCATACTCTGGTGTACTATTAAGAGGATTGTTATAAATTGATGTTGACTGGTTATTTATGTTGTATGTTGGCTGAGATTGAATGTTAGGAGGAGGATAATTTGAAGGAAGGTGCCTATGATTTTGAAATGTATCATTATCTTGAACATATTTGTTTGGATAAGATGGAAAAGGTGGTTCCGGTGTTACAGTTCCTGTAGCACTTGAAGTTGAGTATTTTCGTAAATCTTGAGTACCGATATTCGATGTTTTCTAAAAAAAAATTAAGAGTAGGTTAGTAATAACTAGGGCTTAGAAATTGTAGAAGTTGCATATTATTTTATATGCTCTCAATTTATAGCAGACCAAGCTACTCATATTTTCACTATTAAAATTAATATATTGTGTATTACTTGTGAGACATTATTAGAATTTTCAGCTGTTGTATTTTTTCCAAGCGCTTTATAAAGTTGATTTTTTAATTCAATGCTATAATCCTAAAACAATAACATTTAAGTATCTAAATAATTGTATTACGTTGTAATTAAATATAACCATTATTTACCTTATTTGTAAATTCTAAATATCTCAAAGCTCCTTCCAAATCACCTTGAGAAATCAATGTTTCACAATACATCACTAAAAGTTCTGACATTTTTTGTCCAACTTCCAAATGAGATTTACTAGACAATTTTGATTGATGCAACATCATTGCCATTTCTACACATTCTTGTAGTTTCTCAACTGTTTTGAGATCTTTTTTATAATCTATAAGAGCTTCGACATTTCCAGAACAGATATAACAAAGCTGTGCATATTTTGACAAGCTTAAATCATCACTAGCCGCAAGACGATTTCCAAGTTTTTCAAAAGAAGACACAAAACTTGGTCCATTTGTATGAGTTAGAATGGCTGTCATTATTTCTTTCCAACAATTTAAATTGCAATTTTCAATCAGATTGCTCCAATCATTGGTCACAATTGCATGTAGTAAAGCAGCAGTTGGTTCTTTTGAATTCTTTAACATGCATTTAATGTATAATTATACAATTGTAGATTAAAAATAGGATTGACTTGATATTTACCTTGAGGTATTTATTTTGTATTCTAGATAATGTTTTAGGACCAGCGATTATGCCAGTTAATAAAGCTTCAACTGGTTTTCCATTATCTAAAAACAAATCTGCAGCTGTTGACAAATTTCCGATAAGAAGTGACTGATATATTAAGTCTTGAAAATCTAAATTTATAATATAAATTACTTATTAGTGAATAAGAAAATAAATAATGAAGAGTTGGAGAAGTCGTTTTGTAATAATGTGAAGTAGGTGTTAAGTGTATATAGATCACTGCAACGGATGTGTTAAATTTACATGCAACAAATAATTCTGAGCCCAGACAAACCTATATTTCTAGGGATATTTATAATACTATGAGTCATTTTTTCTGTTAATAATACAATATAATAAATAAATTTTTACCAAAAACTTATCATAAATTAAATATACTGCAGGTGTCAAGAGATCAGAACTAGGCAACAACCAAAACATGTTATAGACCCTAGTTCACACTTCCTCCATGGTTTTCCAATATAGTTTAAATTTTAACTTCAGTCATTCATAAAAAATGTATGTGATAACATTTTTTTTAAACTATCTCCCCTTATCCAAATACCTACTAGATTTAATTTGCTTTGAGAAACCTTCCCCAAAGCTGAGTATCAAACTATTTTGTCTACGATAAAAAGTAAAAAAACAATGACACAAAATAAAAACACACTTTATTGTGAGACCAATACATCCATTACTCTGCTCAAAATCTAATAAATAAAAAATAAACATTTTACTGTACCATTAGGGTTAGAAGATTTTAAATTGAAATCATCAAACTTAGCCACTATATTGTGTTCCTCTTGTATGTTTGAAAGATTAGAATGAAATCCATCATTTTCTTCCTAAACATATAAATTGAAATCAATAAAAGATAAAAAGATTAAAAAAATATTATATATTATTATTAACTCATCTTAAGAATTGATAAATAAAATAATAATTCGAAACTACACCACTAACTTTTTTAATTGAATATCCAAGTAATTCTAACTGTGCTTCCTTGGGATTACTTTGAAACATAGTTTTCAAAAATTTCCATACTAGCTGAAGATTATCATCAGGAGTCAATTCACTTTTACTATGACAAAATCCTTCATAATTTCCATTATTTAAGATTTTACTTAGATACTCAGACCACACCAATAAATCAGATTCAATCACTGTCTTGTTTAATTGAACTGTTTTAAGTGAACCATCAAATGACACCAAGTAACCACCAAACTACATAAAGATACTTAAATAACATAGTTGGCTCTAATTGTTTTCATTAATTTCTTTTCTTACTGCAAATGATGCCCCACAATTTCTCTGAAGCCACTTTGGAGCATTTGTTAAACTAGATACCGTTGTCCATTGAGAATTGATATTTCCATTTTCACCATTTATTTTCTAAGACAATATAATAATTAAGTGGTATACAATATTTATGAGCATAGTACTTAAGACCACCCATATGTATAGGATGGTTTCATGGTCAACAAAGGCCTGTCCCTAGGTCACAAACAAGTCATGGAATGCTTTAGGGCGGCATACAATTTTAAAGTAATCAAAGGCAGAAATATTAAATAAATATTAGTAATAAAGAGCGGCACTAAAATGTTTGCTTTTGGGAAAATATCTAATGACAGACCAGGGTCAACTTTGTTACAAATTAATATTTACAACATTATATATTACAAATTATGATATACAATTATAAATATTATTACCTGATCATTAGAATTCTGTAGATCATTTATTGAATATACAGTTGTTAGCCCATCAAAACTAGATGTAGCTATCAACAATGGATCTTTTGGACACCAGTTTATCTCAAAGTTCCACTGTTTATTATGTTCTAATTCACATACCAGTAAATTTTCCTAGAAAATAATATATATATTTCAGAATACAACAGTATGGTACATCTAGTATACCTTGATTATCAGTATAACATTTTTTGAATTTGAATTTTCAATATTTTGTTTAATTCTACTTTTAACAAAATTTGGTAGTTAATAATATTTAAAAAGTGACCATACCAAATCTCAACTCAAGTTATAAGTTCATGTTTAATGTTATCAATTTAATTTCTAGAGTTTTCTATTATCAAAGAAGATGAATTTAGAAAATTATTATAAGCATAAAATATTAAATTATTTTTGCAAATTTAAGTATTAATAACAAAAATAAGATCAATCAATAAATTTTTAGTTACATCATTCTCACTACTAGGATTCCACATAAGTATACGATTGTCTTTTCCACAACTTATTAATAAATCTGGATCCTCAGAGCACCATGACATTGACAATATGCCCCTAAAAACATATGGATATGTTAAATTAAAAAAACTGAATTATAACACATTAAAAAAAAATAATTTCCGAGATTTCAAATATAATTTTTTAGCTATAGCATTTTATTGGTATTATAAAATTAAAAATTTGAATAATCACTTTTGATGTCCCATTAAATTTTTAACAGGTGATGATGCATATCTTAAATCCCATAGTTGAATAACTGGATTTTGATCATCTTCTGATGCAATACACACTTGTGTTGCCACTTTAGGGTTCCAAGACATCGCTTTCCATTTAACCTATATACATTGTGTTTTATTCATATATTAAAATAACTGAAATTGAAACATATATGTATATATTCTATATTTATACTTTTGAATTGCTGTCTGATAACTTAATGATAGGTTCATTCTTACGTAAATCCCACACAACAGTATACTTATGAAACAATGAACCAAGTATGTGTTGAACTGAAACAAATAGGTATTTAAAAAAAAAATTAAATAATATTACATACAACATAAATTATAAATTATTATTAAGTGATTATTATTTCAAATAAAGGATAATATACATTTGCAATGTATTTTTGTGTCATTCAATAGATACACATAATTGTATTTAATGTAAAATGAAGAAAAATAATAATGATACATACAAATATAATAAATTTATACCTTCATTATTCCATGCTAAATCAATTACATCTTCTAAAGTGTCTGATTTAGATCCTGGAGTCATTGGAGTACTCATACTGTGCAAATCCCAAATGAATATTTCAGATTCAGAAGCACCAGAAGCAAATAAATTTGTCTAAAAAATCAAGTTATTTATAAATTAAAAACAGAAGTGGAAACTCAAATGGAATTTTAAAAAATGTAAATATACAGTGAAACTCATATACACAATACTGTTTTTTATACAATTCTATAAAAATAATATTTTTTATAAATCACAAGAAATATTTTATTTTAATAAAGGTTGAATAAGCTTTTTTATTTTTGTTCCTTGAAATGTGTAATAACCAGATTTGACTATGTACAGTATTTATTAACACCTCCTACAAAGAAGGACACAACTCAATTTTTTCATTTTTTGTTTTGTTTGATTATCAGATACTATTTTTTTTCTTAATTCCAGACGAAAACGGCATTAATCCGACTCTGCCTAAGAGGTTTTAAATCAAATAAAATCTAAAGTTCCAATACTCAGTAACCAGAAAACAAGTATGTATCTTTAGTTACATAAATATTTTAATATAAATTAATGAATGAAGAAAACAGTTGTTCCTTAAGATATAATTCTAATAAAAAAGACTTGTTTTGAGTTGTCTGTATAATTTCTAAAATAATAGGACGTATTCTAGTACTCAAGGACTTAGATCAACAAAAGATTATAATTTGGAAAAACAAAATTTTTTAGCTCGTTCTAAAAATGTAAAATAAAAATCAACTAAAAGAAAATTTTAAAATTTAATTCTGAAAACTTAAAATAGCTACACTGAAAAGTTGTTAAAATTGAGTTACGTCATTCTTTGTTTAAATTATTTAGTATATAGGTGCTAATATAGGTGCTAGATATAGAATTTACAGAGACAATATTCAATATTCCAAAAAAATTAACATTAAGTCATACTAGAATACCTCATTTTTATTTATGTAGGTAAAATCAATCATATTATTATGTAAGTACATATTATGATTAATAAATAATATAATAATTTTGTACTAACTTGAAATAAATTAAAATTGAGAGCTTTGACTGATCCAACATGACGATCACTTTTGGCTAAAATACTATCAACATTTCTTGCCAATTTTGAAGCATTATACAGACGAATAACCCCATTATCACAGCCGGCGGCAATGATTCCAGAATCCCATTCTTCATTACTATTAGCACCACCCCATACTAATTTATGAAACCTTTATAAAATATAACATAATTAGGTACATAATAATATTTTATAAATATAAGCAAATCATAAGTAAAAAATGTTTATAAACATGATAATAGTTTAGATTTAATTTTAATTTATGATCTCACCGACAATCAGTAGAAATTGATGCGTTGAGTGTTATATCATCAGGTTGTACAGTATACAGTTCTAACGTTGATGATGTGTTAAATGAAGCATCTAATTGTTGGGCAGCTGTACCCATTGCTATGTTGATTGGATAATTTGATTTTGGTGACCATGTTGATACAACAGTCTTTTGGAACTGCTTGATTTTCATTTTGACTTTTCAAGAAATAATATTAGATAGGCATACAATAAAAACGTTTACAGTTTCCTCACTATGCAAGTAAATATAATAAATGTTAAGATTAATTATAAGCAATAATAAATAATATTTAAATATAAATATAACATTATTTATTGTCTACCTTAGATTATAAATTGTTTTTAACTCACGAAATAATTAAATTAAAAAAATGCATAAAAGTAAATAAACGAAAACACCGCAAAAAATTATAGAATGTGTATGAAATTCTCTTTAACTTTAAATAATATAATACACGTATATGATTAGTATTATTATACCTATATAGATATATTTTGTAAAAATAATTATTATCTTCAATTTAAAAAAAAGATAATAAGTATGAAGTTCTATACGAGTTATAGAGTGTAATACTCCAACGTGGCTCATGAACCAGTGGTTCTTATTTTGTGGTTATTCCACTATTTCCCCTGCATAAATAGCATAATTGCTATTGCATTGTAATTTTATGAGGTAAATGTAAATCTATTCTGTGGTAAATGTATATTATGTACAAGTGTACAACCGCATAATGTTAAATAAATGTATCTTATTTACTTAAAAAAAAAACGTAATTACATATATAGTTATCATTTAGCTGTGTTAACTGATAATACAGTTTTCAACTTTTAAGTTTCGGCAGGCTGGAATGTAGATGTGATCAGAAATCAGAATGTATTAAGCCTATCGAAAAGTGAAATGCGTAATAACTAACAAGTATCGAAACGAGGGAGCACTTTTCCATATGTTTTTATAGGTTTTACCAACTCTATATTATATCTGTGCACATCACTCTTCAGTTAACATTAAAAAAATGTTATAGGTATTTGAAATTAATCTTTACTTTAGCATATGCATACTTATACTTTTTTGTTATTGGACGTTTTTCATTTGTATTTTATAGGTGTATGGTGTATCGTATGACGCATATACATTATACGTATTGTGTACAACTTGTCTATAATAACATTTATATAATAACGTTTTAAATATATTTGTTGGTGTTTGTTTTGTCCATTGTATATGTTTTGACTATACTTCTTGGTTCAAGGTGATCCATTTTGGGTGTCTACACTCATATTTCGAAAAATATGAACTTTCTGAATTTCTCTGTTATCAAACGTTTTCAACGCCAATTCTTGATATACTCGGTTGCAACCACATATCTAATATATATCTATGATTCCAACTTGGTTATTACACGATATAAAAAAAAATGTACGTGTTGCAATGCAAGAGTGGATGAAGTGAAACTTCTTTGAAGATGGATTCACACTTCGTCATGTCATGTAGGTGTTCCATATATTCCTAAAGAAGTTTCACTTCATCCACGCTTGTATAGTTGTATTGCAACATACACAATTTTTATGTATAAATTATTTTGCCATCATCAAATTCGGCTACCGAGGTATATATAAGGTGAAGTAGGTTGGTCAGCCGCGTATATGTTTGGAGAATTGGGGTGAAATAGCACCTCGAGGAGGTACATCAGCCAGGATGGGTGCTAGGTTTGAGAACTCTGACCTACTTTGATCACTAAGTGACGAATTTCCAGATAAGATTTGAAAAATAAGAAGTAGAGAGGAGGAGAAATTGTTTTAATTTAAACATGTGTCCGCTGTATCACTTTATCAAGAGCTTGAACAAGGTCCAGCAGAACTGCTTAACAGTAAAGTTTGTTTTCGAAAGAGTAGTTGGTTAGGCGACGAATTTGGTGGAGTGCTTGTTACGAAGGCCGAATTGGGTGTGAGGAATTATATTTTTATCGCTAATGAGTTTCGATTTTCATTTGATCAATTAGTCAATTTTTCGCATAGTTTTGTAAAAAAGGGGAGGAAGCTTATTGAGAGAAAGGAGGGTGGAATGTCCGGAGATTTTCTAGGTTTCAGGAATATGATAATTAATGATACCTTCCATTAGAGAGGCATGTATGGTAATCTTATATAGAATTAAGTATATGGGTTAGGAAAATTAGTGTTTTTTTGGGGAGTTGTTGAGCTATCTCGGAGGTGATTTCATCTATCCTAGATGATTGTTTAAATGGAAAAGATTTAATGTGGAGGATTTCGCTTAGAGAGAACGGTTTGGGGGCAAGATAAAAGGTAAAGGGGGAAAGAGAGAATATTCAATATTTGCGTCTAGAATATTGTTGAAAAATCAGATGGAATTAAAGCCATTAATATCAACCTGATAATTAGGCGTTAATTACTCGATCGTTAAGTATGGCTCTCCTAGTCTCCTCCTGAGACTAAATAGGTGCTTAAATTAATAAATAGTATGTGACTCGTGAGCTAGACGCCTTGGACCGTGGTACTAGTACTAAGAAATACATGGGCGATAAATTACACAACGGTCGACTGCATTGACGAGAAACGTTCTCAACGACTGTCCGTGGGATACTAATAGTAATGTAGTACATATAGTAATGGACCTATAGACTTCTCCCCCGATTCTGACGCACGGACGCTGTCGCGTAGACGATGAACGTGGTTACGGGCTGTCGCGATGGCATCATAAGGAGCACATTGCCATCTCTTGAGCAATGTTTATTTTTCACTTTAATCAGAACGACCTCATCATATATATTTTAAACGACTTGTGCTAATAATTATTGTTTAGCATGGTAGCATTCCTTACTAAACCATATAAACGCTACGGAGCTCATAATTTCAAAGCCCAATCATAAATTATTTCAAAATATGGTTTTAAGAATCGTAGCGTGTATACAACATTTATACAATTGGTATTTACAAAGACAAATAGAAAACTTCATTTTATGTATGTTGCAAATTTTCCACAATAGAATAACACATTTATGTAGTTTGTAGTTGTGCACTCACGATTCAACAAATTGTTGCAACGTAATATTATGGTATAATTATTTTAATATTTTTTATTAGTGAATTAATATCAAACTAAATTCAAATACTCCAGTGGCTTTAGAATTTTAAGTACAGTATGAAGTTGTTAATATTATACTCATTAGTTTATTTGTGTTATAGTAGTATATCAGTGACCAATAAGATAGATATGATTAATGCAATTCTAAAGATTTCTGAAAATCAATTTTGGATCGATAATTTTATGACTCAAGAGATACTGATCGAAAAAAAAGTTGTGACTTTAAGAGATGCTCTTAAAGTATTAAAAAATGTTTATAATTGTGAGTATTCAGAGTATTTGAGTAAATTAAACATGAACGATGTGTTAAAAGCTTCAAAAGCTCTTTACACAGCTCAGAAATGTAAATATTCAGATTTAGTTATCCATGCATTTCGTATTTTTTTCAAAATATTTTCATCAATTCGAAAACTATCCATTGATAATTTAAAAAATGGTAATGAAGAGCTGTCGAAAACAATAAAAACATTTTTAATTAATATTTTAGAACGCACCATTACACTCAAAATGTACACTTCAAGATTTATATATAATATAAACTATTTGAAGAATTTAATTCCGACTTTAAAATCTACTGATCACACATTAACAAAATCTTTATTATCCATTAATTTAAATTTAGACTGCATAAAAAGCTATATAGATGAATATCAAGGTGATGCAAGTAAATTTGATGTATTAGACATTGTCCAGAAAGTCCAGAAAGCGATTGCTCAAATGATAAACTTAGTTGAACGTTTTAGATGTAAACATTGTTATATTGAAAATTATTATGATGATTTAGTTTCATTAGGAACTTATGAAATAACTCTTGAAACACTAAGCAATGCAACTAATAATAGTGTTGGTCGTGCAATTGAACAATCATTCTCTAATTTAGAAAAGTTTTATGAAGATTCAACTTATATGATTAATTTTAATAACATTCTGTATTCGCCAAATCTGTACGACCAAAAATACATGTTATTAGAAGGTATATTTGAAATTAATAATGGCACATCGTTCATCTTTCCCAATTTAATTGTTGAATGGAAAAATGCTACCACATGGCCAACATTAAACGAAGTATTAGAAGAAGTTAAAAGTACTTACAATCTTCAAGATGTATTTGAATATCAAGTATTATTAATTGAAGCAATAAAAAGTATTTTTTACATCAAATGTATGAAAAAAGAGTTAATAACCTCAA
The DNA here is from genome assembly GCF_001856785.1 of Myzus persicae. Taxonomy (NCBI): domain Eukaryota; kingdom Metazoa; phylum Arthropoda; class Insecta; order Hemiptera; family Aphididae; genus Myzus; species Myzus persicae. Next base: position 21,902 of record NW_019103965.1, read on the forward strand.
CTGAAGACATTGGACAATTATTAGATGAATTTGATGAATTTATTAATAAAATGATACCAACAAATTATCCAACAAATTTGTATAATCCAATTAAAAAATTTAGAAATTCACTAAATAACTACCTAGAAGTGTCCAAAACTTCTTCGGTGTTACCAAATTTTTCCATTTTTTCCGTCCAACAATTACGTAAAGTTGTAATTAATACAACATGGGATGTTGATAAAAATGATGAAAATGCAAAAAAATCTAACATAATAAATACAATCATAAAAAGTCAGTCAATGAAAGAACTAGTGTCAAGAATAGTTCAGCTGGAGGAGTTTAAAGTGTTTATTAACATTTTTGAAGAGCTCTCCTATGAATCAAATACACTAAGTGATTATGATATACAAACAGTAAGTAATTTAAAACCAATTAAAAAAAGTGATAATAAACCAACATATTGCAAACATTTGTCATTGCTCCGAGAAAAATTACTTTTATTTCAAATATTAATTGTTGGATTTCAGCAAGCTTATGATAGTCAAGAAAAAGTTGATGACACAGATGTCAAAAAAGCAAAGACGTTCATTTTTGAAATTCTAATGCATTTATGGCAAACGTATACAAATAACGAGAAAATTAGAAATATTATTTTACCTTTAATGATTCATTTTAAACATAATAATGAAACCAAGGGGAATTTAAAAATATTGCTTCAAGTTTTATTTTTAAATATTAATATTATAGAACATTTTGAATTAAATAATTGCGATGCAGTAGAATATAGTATTAATGTATATTATAGTAAAATAAATGTTATTGTATTGGGACATTCGGATGCTATTTTAGAATACGGGAGAGATAAATTGAATGGGTTAATTTGGTTTAATAACAATAAATTAGTAATAAATATGATTGAGCTAAATACAAATTACTATAGTATAAAGGATGAACGAAGAAATATTTATTTAATGACAGTTGATAAATTTATACGAACTGTAGATTTTAATATTTTTAGTAGTGGCAGTAATAATCCCGATCAAGATGTTCCCGTGCCCGTTTTTCTTTGGGATGGGTCAATGGAAAGTGTTGAATCTGTTTATTCAGATATAACACGATGTGTAATCGATTATCAGTATTTAGTCAGATGTCAGTTTTTCATTATTCAATGGTCTGTATCACAAGTTGTCGAATATTTCATTGAAATTGGTCAAATGTACAGTGATTTAAAGAATCAAAAAGTATGGGTAGAGATGGTTATTGACATTGAAGTTAAAAAAACTAAAAAATATCTTACAGAATTTGAAGAAATTCCTTTTTCCAGGTCTTTAAACTTTTATTTACACGATATCTTTCATTTTTTGAACCTTAATATCAACACGAAGGAAAATATTGAAATACCAAAGTTATCCTTGATTGTTGATTGGTTTGCAATAAACCAACGATTAAACGAAGAAAATAATAAACAGTCCTCGTTAAGTGAGGTGAAAATTATAAATAAAATAATTGAAAATAAAATCCTTTTTTTAAAAAGTGTTATAAAAAAATTAAGTGATAATATGTATATTTCTACAGACCTACAATATTCTACGTTTATGTATGTATGAAATTATTCGTTACCGATGACATATTATGTTATCATAGTTTTCATTATTTTGAAACTTTTAAATTTATAATTATTTGTATATACCTATAGATTTTAAATTTATTATTTAATAACATATAGGTATTGATTAATTTGTACTGTTTCATTTATTAAATATGGTTTGGTCATAATCACCTATTAAACATTTATACTGCATGCTCAGCAACCATAATCCCGGAATAACTAGATTTTGTATTTTGTTTCTTATTAATTGTATTTAGTTCTATTTATATTCTTTTATGTTTACTTTTACTTTATTATTTATCTTTTTTGCTATTAATTTTTATTGTTACATGCTTTTATTACGTTACTCTCCTGTTATTCTATTATGTTTGCAATCTTACTTATATTGTTGCTATTATTGTTTGATAATTGCTATTATGTCATTCCCATTGTAAAAGCCAATAAGTTTTAATTTATAAAATATCTAAAAAAGTTAAAAATGTTAATATTATAGGTATATTATTATTTTCATATTATATCCTATTCTATGAATCTATGTAAATGTTAATAAATAATTTTATATATTATAAATCGTAAAATTTTCAAAAAAAAAATTCTGTCTTATTATTCACAGACAAATGTTTTAACCAGTTCAAATGGGTAATTGAAAAATATATTTTATAAAAACAATCGTACATACAAATTAAAACTTTGTAAACTAATATAATTTGTAGTTATAATAATATGTTATTTTTATACTTGCATAATGATTCAGATTGTGTCTGTTTTTTTAAATATATTAAAAATTGTGTGCGTTCTTGAGCGATTTGCTATTATAACTTAATTTTTTTGGCACGTCTGTTTTTGGCCACACCACCTATTTCTTTCAAGACATTTGCCCATATTAAAAAAATATTGGAAACACACAGAAAAACTTAAATTTGAAGACACCAACTAAACTAAATTCAACACATAGAGAATAACACACCGAACATGACTGTCAAAAAGATACCTGAAGTCTGATATCAATGATAAACAAGACTATAAGAGTGACGATCGGTTGTTGTTTTTAAAATTTGTATTAGTTTTAGATTTTAGAAATAAATCTATATTATGGGATTGTGATATTAATTGTTATTATTGTTATAGATAAGTACAACATTTAAACAATCTATTCCTTTTCTTTCATAAAACACTCACACATCACTTTCATAGTTTCATGCAGGTCTAAGTAATAATATATTCCAACTATTAATTATTAATTACGAATTTATCACTGTGATAATAATTAATTCTTAGTATACAATACAATTTTTTTTAAATATTATAAAAATAGGCATGTTTTTTGAGTTAATAAAAATAAAAATATAATAATGGTTAAACGGAAACAACCGGGCGCCAGGCCATCTGGCTGCTTTTAAAATCAGCAGTAGCAAAAGCCTGGGCTAGGTATTGTAGTAACTTAGGTAGGTGTGTGGGTAACTATGATATTTGAGCTTTAATGTATTTTCTGTTCATTTTAAAATAATGACTAAGAAAATCTATAAAAAAATTGTACAGTTTCAACGTAAGCTGAGGTATACTTTTATTAAGATACACATAATATATCACAATATCAGTTACATGCTTATTGCTTACATACTTTAAATTGTTTCTTGGGCGAAGTCGGGTATCACATCTAGATTCTAGACTCCTAGAGTATATCACGGAGAATTTTTTAATATTTTTTTCAATACCCATTGGTAGGTATAGCTAAAGGGAAGCTCTAGTGGTAGGACTATGGCATGGGCGTAGGTAGGAAATATTTTCGGAGGAGGTTTTTGTCTAAATCCTAAATAATATGCAAGATAATAATATTCTCGACCAAATTCACAAAAAGCTCAAGATTGTTTTATTTAATTTCGGGGGATGTTTGAACACCCAAAACCCCCCTTACCTACGCCCATGGACTACGGGGGTGCTAACTTCAAAAACCTCCATGTTCCATGTCGTTGTAATTTCAAATACCTATAGTTTAAATAATGTAATTTTATTTTTAAGAATTCATTATTATTTTATTTATATTATTTTGCATTCCTATATTATTATTGTATTATAATCTTAAATTTCAAAAAGTGAATTTTTAATTTTAGTAACTGTTTTAAGAGATGTATTAATAGACATCATACTCAGTAGGTACAATACTATACAATACAAAAGTGCTACATTAAGGAAGTCCGAAATTATTAATAATAATGTACACGTAAGACATTTTCAGAGTTACATAGTTAAAACCCGTACAATTTTGTGAAAAAATTACATATTATTCCAAGTTTTTTATCCGAGTTAGTTATAAGAGTTAGACGCAGTTAGTTTCTCTATGTTTTTCTTCATACTACGATTATGATCTTTAAAGCAAACTATTTAAAAAATGTATTTTTTTTAAATTTTCAAAACAAAAAAGGACCTCAACCAAATATTTAGTAAATTTCCATTTGGAGATCATTACCAGCTGTAGACTTAGCTAATGCCATTGTTCCAGACGAAATATTAAACACATTTGCTGCTATCGATAGACAATTATTTTTAACTTTTGAAATTTGAATAGGTACTAAAGGATTTATTACAATAAAAAAAATAAAATATGTTAAATATTTTATTCCAATTATGGTATTGTGAATAATGGTATAATCTAAATATTGGTAATATGTATATTTAGGGGGGTAGTCCCCCGAATATGTTAGCGATTGTAGCAATTGTAGCAATTAATAGCAATGGTAGCACTCCCCAAGATTTGAACTCTAGTTGCGCTACTAGGTAACTGACACATGCATACCAGTAGAACATAAGTGCCAATATAAAACTATACCTAATATAATGACTGTAGTTGTAGTGCCAAAACGCCAAATACACCAAGAAATATAATTTGCACCAATATTAGTGACCAATATTACCTAGGTACAACAAAATATTCAAAATCGACAAAATCCATAATACCCATATAACATATAGCGGGGGTGGCCAACTTTGATAGACCTGCGATCGACCTCCGAGTTTTTCTAGGTGGTCGCGATCGACCAAAAAAAAAGGTTGTCAATAAACAAAAAATATATTATATGTACAGGCGTGTTACACTAATTTTATTACTTTTTATTTACAATATAAATTCACAGTTTAACACTAGGTATAACTATAACACCTCACAATGCGGGCTATCCATCCTATAATACGATAGTTAATAGATAGATATTAGTGTATAATCTTGTTTTTCATAGTCATTTATTGTCTTTTTCTACCTAAATCTAATTTTTATATTCGTGGGATATACAAAGATACACAAATTTTTCAAAAATTTAAGAAAATTCGAAAGGGTGTCGCGATCGACTTGAATTCATCTCGCGATCGACCACCCCTGACATATAGGACCGATTTCAATTTTTGATTTGAGGTGGGCTATTCATATGTACATCTAACAGACCTAGATTTTCAAATCTTAGATATAAAAAAAAACAATTTTTTGAATTTCTACCTAGAAATAATTTACAATTTTTCGTGATTTTTAAGAATTTTGTCAAAATTTAAACTAAGTTAACTTTTTTAAATACAAACCATTTTTTAGAGAAGGTTATAAGGTTAAGGAAAGTATTTTTTGATCTTGATCTTATATTAAATAGGTATTTAAATTTATTTTAGTCAACAAAATTTTTGTCGAAAACCAATAAATTTCTTGGTAAATTATAAAAAAAATCACTTGTTACAGTTTTTCACGACGCTTTTAAAATCTACTAGGATTTTACGATTTTGACCTCTCAAAAGTACCAAGAAGATTCAAGTTTCCACTAGGAAAAATACCAAAGTTGAAATTCGAAGCATTATTTCAACAACTTATAGTGTATATTATACATACACACAAAAAAAAACACCCATAATTGTAGAATTAATACATTTATTGCTCCACTCAGAATCTAATAATAATATAATACGTCAAATACAATTTTAATATGGTACATGTTTTGTGACTTATTTTAGTGTTTAATTTAATCTCTCTATAAATTAATACAATAACGAAACATTATTAATTGTAGGTAATAATAGTTTTATTTTTAAACATGAATATTTAAATGTATATATAACAATGAGAAAATGTATCCATATTTTTTAATCATCTTTTATTTTTATTTCATTATTAAAAAAAAATAATACTACAATATAGGTAATCACTAATCACTGATAACTAATGTATGTATGTTTTAGCTGTAAAATTAAAATATATCTTTCATAATATCTATAATGAATTAATAACCCTTCCAGCCGAAACCTAATACAATACAATCGAAAAGTCTAATTTTTCGATTAAATTATTATCATTAATGACCTGTAAAACGTCCTTAATCATTTTAATGGTTTCATCCAACAAATTTATTCGGTCAGTTATTGAATACGGAGTATCTTTTTTATTTCTATATGATTCTTTATAATACATTTTGGTTGACGTACCAAGTGTTTCGAGTTGTTGAAGTATTCTATTTTTACATACATCCATAATTTGTGCACCTTGGTATTTTAATGCCATCGAATATGGGTATAAAGAAATCTGTATGTATGATTTTATGAACTCTGGGAACGGAAGATTTGCTAATAGTTCTATTTTATTTAAGATAGTTTCCCTACTATCACCAATAAAATACGCATTATCCATTATTTGTATAATCCCAAATAGTTGTTCAAATACTCTTGTAATAATCCATTTAATTTGAAACATTTGAAATCTAACTAGTTGCTGATAATCTACCATTGTATTTGATGACGTAGAAATGTTGTCATATACATCATGAATAGACTTTTTGGACCCATCCCATATGAAATGTATAAAATCTTCACTAATATCAAATTTAGTGATGGTATTACAAATAGAAATTGCCTTTGGAATGAGTTCTTTAACGCTTGTTGAATAAACTGCTATTTGGTTCTCATTAACTTTATATTTTGTTGTATTTTCATTTAAAACCTCTGTGAGTTTTTTTTGTTTTTTGTGTTTCAACAATTGAAATGTAAAACAACATTGTTGGCCATCTTTGTTGGCCAGTTTGTTAACTGTATATAACATTTCCCGATTAAATTCCGTCGACAAACAGTTATTTAGTTCATAATATTCAAGTAAGTTTAAAGCTAATAACATATTTTGTTTTAAAATAAAAATATTATTATAGTCTTGAATATTTGTGGCATTCTTCAATAACTTGGAAAAGTTGATTATTAATGGTAAAAAAATTTGATTAAGTCGATCATTATATAAAAATGTCTTATAAAACCACAATACGTAACTCTGCATATCCTTAATTAAGGAAAGTGGAATTAATTTTAGAACATTTACAATTACTCCAGTTTGTTGCAAAATATTATCCAGCCATACTTGAAATGTGACAAAATTATAACGAAGATCTTTAAAACTCTGATTACATACTATTCCATTACTGCTAAATTCAGGTTTTTCAATCGAAATCTCACGATATAAATAATAACTTCCGAGCGTATTTGATTCGTACGAGAACAATTCAAAAATCTGAATAAAGTGGGAAAAAAATTTAAGTTCTAAAATATCCTTTAAGAATTCCGAAATCGCTAAATTATTTATTGTTTCATATATGTCACTTGATTCGCCCCAGAATTTGAAAACCGGAGTTTCAACTAATTGTATCACAGTATCATCCGAAAAAATGTGGTCATTAGTAGGCTTAACTAGGTGAACATCATAATAAATTGAATTTCTTACTCTCATAATCGGACCATATACACGCGTTGGATAATTATTTGGTATTATATCTATGAATTTATCAAACTCAATGAGTAATAATTTAGCTTTTTTGGAATAATAATCATTATTATGATCCTTATAATTTTCTATATGGATATTAGTAAATTGTATATAATAAATATATTTAATCACCTCAATTAGTAATATTTGATAATCGAATATTATTTTAATATCATTCGTATTTTTAACTTTATCATAAACATTTATTAGTTGAACCCAATTATCAGTATTTTGCCATTTTACTTGAAGAGAAGGAAAAAATGAATATTTTTCTTTAATGTTGAATATATCTTTAAACAACAAATAGTTCAAATCATAAATATTATTTATTTCTTCCGTTGGAATTGTAATATCATCATCATAATTTATGTATACACCTGTATACGTTTTTCGGAATTTGGATTTCAAGAAATTATTTAAAAATTTGTTGACTTGAACATAAGATACGTTATCATCTTGTTTTAAAACTAAATCTTCAATGTTTTTTTTTAAATATTCATCAAATTTATATGCATCCTTAATATAACAATGTTTACTGCTATAACGTTCAACCATGTTTATCATTTGAGCAAGTACTATTTTTATATTAATTTCGGAGTTTTTATCCGATCTATCATTTTTTTCATTACCTTCTTCTTTTAAGATTTTCTCATCTTGCTCATAATTTGTTATATAAGTTATTGTATGATTTAAAAATAAATTTATGGAGATTAAAGATTTTAACAAAGTGTGATCAGTAGATCTTAAGTTTGGATGTATCTTCTTAAATTGCATTAAATTAACTATCATTTTTACAATATAAATTTTTAATGTAGAGACAGTTTTAATAATACTTGCTACGCATGGCCGTCTCTTTTTAATTAATGTTGGATCTTCATTATAACATAAAGTTACACAGTCAAACAAATCAGTAAATGTACTAATAATTAAGTCAGAATACTTACACTTTAAATGTATGTACATGGACGTGATAATTTCAATTTTAATATCATCCAATGTATTGAAATTCTTTAAGTTATTACCATTAGTAGAGAATGTGGACATACTGTTACATAGATCATTGTAATCCACAGTTTTTAATTCATTATCTTTAATAATTTTTCCTGATAAAATGGTTTCCTTCCAGACAACATTATAACAAAATTCTTTTACTGCGGATACATTTTTTTTATCAACGTAAATTTGTTTAAATCCTTCAGTCTCACAGAAAACACTTAAAAAAAAAAAAAAATTAACAACTTCATCTTGTACCTTAAATAAATTATTATAACTATTTTAATATTATATATTTCAAATTTTAATCAGTAAAGCGTTTTATAATGAAGAATCCTCAATGTTAAGTTGCGTATTAAACTTATATGTTAAGTAATAATAACAAATATAAAATGTGGTTGGCTCGTTTTCACTCACTCTCTCTTTTAATTATCATCTCTCCGTCTCTCTCTCTCTTTATTACAGCCTACTTATAACCATTTGGTGTAAATAATAAACCTGCTGTCAGGCATTTACACTTTACAGTACGTATTTTAACAGTTGTTTTTGGTTGAATATTTGATAAACACTGAATTCTGCATGCGTGTTTTAACTTTTAGATACGTAACTTGATGTTCAACTAAACATCTTCATTATATAATTTTTCTAATTTAAATGAGAGTGGAACTCAAGTTAATTTAAATAGAACTGTTTTTCCTTAAAAACGTATAGAACCCCACTGCTCTATTGTAGGTTTTGGGTGTAGGACATCTGGATATTATGATGGATGTGTTCAATATGAATACAATGATAACAATACAATTCTACACGATAAACGATACTGAACGGGATTGACGGACTGTGTTGTCATTTATTCTAAGGGTAAAATAAATTTTTAGGGTCAATCAAAAAGGTTGAAAATCCAGTACAAAATTCGACAAAAATTATTCTTATTGTACTTTTAAAATATTAACAATCCTTATGCACTTTTTTGTTATGCGTTTGAAGTTATTTTACATTAAATTCGTCAAAATGCTGAAAATATGCATATTATTTTGTTGCTAAAGATGTATACAATTGTCATAACTAAATAAAACAAATTAATTCAAAATTCTTCTTAAATTTTTATTAAATCTTAAAATCTAATATTTACTGTCACAATTATTATTGTATAGATATTTAAGTTCAAATGTTAACGAAATTGGTTATTTAAACAAAGAGTAATGATTTTAGTTATTTTGTTGTACCAAATTCAAAATATTAATATATTAAAATACATTTTAAAGGTACAGTAATTAATATTAATATTTTATAATTTTAAATGAATTCTGATTATATTAAGTATGTACCAAACAAAATATTGCATCTTTTTGATGTGAAACTATATTTAAGGATTATTATCCTTGGTAAACAAAAGTTTTTTTATTTAAAATTAAAAACATATTATGATGCTTTACAATTTACAGTACAAAATACCTGTGCGATTGACGGCTGCACCTGTAAAGCCGATGACGGATACGTGCGCGCACGGACGGCGGTCAACACGTTACGCGTCGGGCGTGTAGTTACTTATTTCGTAAACCGGTAGAGATCCCTGTAAGGAGGAGAGAGTGAGAGAGAGATAATGGACTGTATAACTATAAGGACATGAATATAAGATAACTAATAACATTGAGTTTGATGGTATGGCAATGTACAGAACAACATTTATTGTTGGCGTTCTGCAATTCAAATATCTTACGTACTAGTGTTAGTAATAGTATTTGTCATGGCACGATCACAACTCGATCGGCAAAAAACTACTATAATAATTCAATATATGATAATACAAAAAAAAACATATGGGTCGCGTAATGCGAGTAATAAATGTAAACAATAACAAAACAAGATAATCGTGTGTACGACCTGATACGAAGAAAGATCGATGATACCACGGTGAGAGTGCGACAACTGACCCGGTTCGACGGTGAGACGGTGACAACGGACGTTGAACTGGTGTGCAGCACTTGCACCTACGTCGAACGTGACGAACAGGTACGACGACACCACGTATATGCGGCCGGTAGCGACGGCGGGCGAGAACACGTGGGCGCGAATGAAAGTTAACAAATTCTGAGCACGGCTCGGGTTGCGGGACGGACGTCGTCCACAACGACACAACAATACAAAAAAAAAACTAGTTGAGCGCACCGCAGTCTATCCAAGACGCCGTGTGAATTTTACAATTAATAAATAATTGTGAGTAGGAGATACTTTCGTACACTTTTGGCTTAGGTAAAAAGTTAAAGTTTTTTTTTTTTTTTTTTAAGAGATAATATACAATCTATACAATATAGCATAATAAGTATATGTGAAAAGAGTAGTTATACATGAAAAGACTTGATTAAGAAATCACCCTACGGTAACCCTATAAAATTGAAGATAGGAAGGTGGGAGTAAGAAGGCAGGAAATTTATTAAGCAGTGTATTTCGTCAATTCACATACTTGATAAAATTTTCAAATATTTTGACTAGTCTTAAGCAGCTGTTGGCGGACATTTTCAATTTTCATTTTTTTTCATTTTTTTTTCTATAAATGTCAATAAAATTTTATTGGTTGGGTCAAAAAGCGTGTACATTTAATACAAAGCTTCTGATATACTGTTACAGTAGCAGTTGAAAAATATTAAAAATACATAGGCACTATTTTGTTTGATAATCAAATTAAGTTCAAATTTTGTCAACATTTCTCAAATTGAAAATTGAAAAATGTATTGAATGTTCAACGTTTATAGCTAAGATTTGATATAATTTAAAACAAGGTTCTGCGTAAGTAGTTTATTCTGTAACAAAAAAATCTATAAATACGCATGAACACAGCTTTTTTTATAGTTATTTTAAGTTCAAATTTTGACGAAATTACGTGTTAACTCAGAGAATAACAATTTTAGTCATTTTGTTGTAATTCGGTTCCAAAATCACCCAATTTTGCATGAGTATACACAATATTTTCCCAGCATCACTGATAATTTAAGAATAATATTATGAATAATATTAATTCAACATACCGGCTACCGTATTAATAATAATAGTAATAACAATATAAAATATCCTAGACCGATCACCGTCTCCGCTTAGAATCGTTTTTTTGTTTACTATGATACTACAAGTATATCATTGAATTCAAATTTAATACTATCCATTACAGCGACCTTCTAAACACCTAATGTACAGCAGAACGACATCCACTTACCCGCGCGCTTTTTTCTTTTTGAATCTAAGATTTGAAAGTGTAATACGAGATTCCTCATAAGTTTATCTACCTTTTAAAAAAAAAATGTTCACTGAAAAATCAAATTCAATTTGTATGAACGTCTGAAGTTTAATATGTTACAACATTAGATATTCATTCGATTTCTCACTGAACGATTATCTTATTTTGTTGCAATTCAAAAATGAATAAAAATAATAAGGGAAAGATTTGAACCGTACCCCTCCCCCTCCCCTGGCCTTGATAAAATGTATTACAAATTAAACTAATTGGTCATGCATATTACAATTAAATATATAAACAAATAATATAAATCAAATACATCATGCGTACGGATATCTATGTCATAACTTTTAATTTATATACAATACAAATTAACGTAGACGTAACCTTTTTACATTTAGTTTTATTTTCAATAAAATAAATAATTTACTAATATTCAGGGGATTGATTGTCGGCAGTATCAACAAGTAAACGAGTTCGTCAAAGTTGATATGCGGTGCAATCAATAGATTTCGGATAGGTAAAAGGTCATTATTCGGCGCAATTGATATAGGACAGTGTATATTTGTGTATTTACAAAGGGCGGGTGCATGGTTTTTTACCAACCACCACAGGGTAAACAAAAATTGTTTGGTCAACACACAATGTAAATTATTAAAGTAGTGAAATAATAATATATGGTTGACATTTTTCAACTTCAATAGCAAAGACACATCGGCTGTTCAATATTGTGAAACTTATCTTGATGAGAGTTAAGAGTTTGAGACGAAAATATAATTGAGTAGGTTACAGCAGTACGACAGTATGATTGAACACACAACCCAGAGTCAATGATCAATAAGTCTACCTTTACTAGATGGTGTGTATAATGGTGTATAGGTAAGTGCATATTATTATTAGGTATTTAATAATATCTAAAATTCTTAATAATTTGAATAGTTTTTGTTACTTAAAATAATAATTATAACTGTATGGTATAAATCATTACAATCAAAATTTCAAAATGTTTTTCCTATATTCTAAAATTTTCAAATAAAATAATGTACAATAAAAATAGTGTGTACGCTACAATTGTGTGTTAATTAAATTCACTTTTTAACATTTATTTAATAAATATTTTTTTAAGTTAAACTTAAAAACCTATTAATATATAAAATATACATATTATTATGACGTATTATAATTTTTATTAATTTATAACTAACATTTATCATTAAGAGTTATTAAACCACGTTCCATTAAGTAAATAAACATATTTATATTATGTATACAATGTATACTATACATTATTAATTTTAAGTTTTGCATAATACTCGTTTATAATAAGACAACGTTTCCTTTTAGGTTCACAACATTATATTGGTAAATTCATTAATAAAATATGTCGACCTCTTTTAAACGAACAATCAAATTCTTCATAATTATGTGGAAGATTATTGGGTTACTAAACTTTTGTTGTACGATGGAAACGGAATCTGGATTAATGCATCGGGACATGAGCTCAACGTATAATTTATACTTAGAAATGATACGGATATTTGTATATATAATTTGTAGTTATCATATGGTGTTCAATATAGGAGAAAAATATCTTATAGTAAATTTCAATATACTTAAATATTGGTGTATCATCATACCTGCAAGAATGTCGGAGAAACGTATTATAAAGTATGAACGATTATAAATTATAATGTATAATAATAATTATTATTCTCTCAATTACGCATTAATAATAATTTAAAACGTATATTCAAGTAATAAAAAAAAAAACAAATAATAATAATACTAAACTTTGGTTTCAGATTAATCAACGGTATCATCGAATTTGATCGGAAATTGTTATTGTTTCATTCATTATTGGTTGTTGAATTGCCTACATCGAGTAAAACTTTTTGGATTGCTTTTGTAGCCATGTTTTCTATTTATTTTATAGGATGTCAATTATATTTAATACAAAATGGTATTATTTTAAATTTAGAAAATGTTCATTTTGCAAGTTTATTATTTCATTCGCCGGACATAATTATCTTTATAGTGATGGCAACATCATATTTTCATTTCATTAACTTGGGCCAAAAGTTTTGTATTTTGAATAGACTGTGGAAACTCTTACCGCCTGGAATAGTAGCTTTGCCCGGCGGATGGAATACGTCTGAAATAACTGTGTTAGTGGAATGTATACGATTATTGCATACTGAACTTTCTGGGCTGCTTCGGTTGTTTAGTTTGGGTTATGGTCCAGTAATATTAATATATTTTACATTTACATTCATCCAGGCTTTAGTCGACATATTTCTTATAATTGTTTTTGATAATTCGAGTGTGAAATTGGGGATTTTATCATTCGTATTTTACATACAATACATTGTGTCTACTATATCAATTCTCTACATTACATCGTGGGTAATTAAAAAGGTATCGTACCCATTCTATAATAACTAATGGTAATTATAAGAATACCTATGATAAAATTATAAATATATTTAAAAAATAAAATACATAGATGTATAAAATACTCAAATCAATTTATTTTGTAAATTTAAACTTTTAAAAAAACGGACACGTAGGTAACAACCTGCTGTTAAGCACTCTAGTAGATTTTGCATTTACTGTATGTATATACGTATACCTTACATCGACATCGTCATTGAGTAAGTCACTGTAAGGGATGTGTAAAAATTTAATTCATTGTTATATCATTATATATCATGAAATACGATTCTGAGCGGTTTTTGGCTCAAACCCTTATAAAAACTAATGTGGCTTTGAGCTACCATTTTTTTTTTAGATAATTGTAATTAAATCTTATGAGAAACCTTGTAATATATGTTCTAACCTTAGAAGTAAAAATTCTAAGTTAAATGAATTTTTACAGCAAAAATAGTTTTCAAATTTTTACGAATTTGACAAATTTTAAATTTAAATGCTTCTATATATAAAAAATTGTTAGTATGTATTTTCGAAATTGTTTAATCTCTGTAAGACCAATTTTTGATGAACCAAATTTAATCAATTTACAAACAAACAAAACTTATAAATCTAATAAAAACCAAACAAATTTGGAATTGAAAATTTGAAATGTTAAAAAATAGCTTAAAAAACAAAAAAATCCTGAAAATGTCACCATGTTTTTGAAATGCATTTTAAACAATTATTGATAATGTCAAGTCTCTATGGTTATTGGTTTTTGAATCACGAAAAAAGTTTTTAGTATTTTAGATTCTGAGTAAAAATGCTTCGATTTTCTTCATTCAACAGCATCTTTTTTGGTAGGAAATTTTCCCAAGGAAAGTAAATCTTGTTGGTACTTTAGGGAGGTCAAAAGTAAAAAGTTGAGAATAGTTTTCAAAAGCGGCAGGAAAAATAAACAACAAATTAATGAAAAATAGGAATTTTTATGGAAATCCGGTTTTTGACAAAATTGATTTTGGTTTTTGATGTACCTAACTCTAAAAAAAAAAGGTAGATACATGAAATTTTCAGTGAATATTTATATTAAATTATATCCGTGTAGAAAACACGATAAAATGTTTAAAATATATTGACTCGTGTTAAACTATTTATGGGCATTCCACTGTCGATCTTAATTTGTTTTTTTTTTTACTAATGTCGATAAAAAATTGTTGGATATTTCAATAAACTTGAAAATGTAATTCAAGGTTCCTCATCGCAAATTATTGTTAGTGGAAATTAAAAAAAAAGTTGAGAGTAAACCCACAATAATTATTTATGAAAGTTTGAATTTAGAATTTTACTAAGTAATATTATAGGGTCTTCGTTTAGGATAGTTTTTCGTATACAATGATACATTGATACTAAATCATTGAATTCAAATTTAACACCATCCATTGTAGTGACGCACTTGTAACCTACTGTAGAGCATAGCGACATCCAATTAACCGTTTTCTATTATGTAGTGCCTGTTGACAAAATATTTGATTAAAAAAACACATACATCATTGTAAAACAAATACATCAAACGGCTGCATCCGAATTGCATGCAAAAAAAAAAAAATGTCCGAATTGCATGCCATCTCTTGGAGGGATCTGTCCGAATTGCGCGCCATCTCTTGGAGGGGTTTGTCCGAATTGCATGCCGTACACCACACGTTTATTTACTATGCACTTAAACAACTTGAACTTTTTTTGGATTTTCCAAATTTTTTTAAAAAAATGCTATTATAATATTTTATTATTCAAAAAAAGATGTTTCTATATTGACATATTGAATTATTATGAATTATTATTATATATTATTTTGTTTATTTAAATTGTAATATTGTGTGCCCGAAATGTCAAAAAAACCACCAAATTTAAAAATAATATTTTTTAAAATACACTCACTTGATTACCCTAAACTACAATAGTTTTATTTAACTAATGACCTTTGTTGTCGATGGAAAAAATTAGTTTTATTTTATGATTCTTATACACAGTGTCACCTTCTACAATATTTATATGTTTTATTTCAATGAAACAAAATCCCGATCCTCCAGCTGAAAAGTAAGTTATTTATTCTGATACACCCCTCTAAGAGTAGGCATGCAATTCGGATATAGGTACCCCTTCAAGAGATGGCATGCAATTCGGACAGATAGCTTCAAGAGATGGAATGCAATTCGGACAGACCCCTCCAAGAGACGGCATGTAATTCGGACGACCCGATTTATATTTATTTTTTTGGCATGCAATTCGGATGCACCGCATCAAACACTCCTCCGACAATCTATAAAATTGATAAAAAATTAAAAATGTAAAGTGTTCTCGTTTTTTCAATAATGGTGAACTCTATTTGTTAAATATACTTATATTTAGTTTGTTATTTATTTCGTAAAAATGGTATAATTTTTATGTTTGTAGAAAAAAAAGATTATTTCATACTTGAGATTGGCGAGAATTTCTGAATTGCCTACTGAAACAAAATTACAGGTAACTGATCAGTGATCCTACAAATATACAATTACTTTATAAAACTCAAAACATGTTTGTGGATAATATCCAGTTCTGAAAACTAGAATATATTAACTATCATTAAATATTAGATTTTTAACTACCTGTGTATCATTGTCAGTTCCGTTCCGTATATTGCCCTCACTATAAAATGATCCCATGACAAAATTAATTGTATAATATATATTTATTTTACTACATCACTAGATATATCCAAATCAGTACAATATTGTAATAATTTGTAAATACATACAAACATAATATATTGTACTTCTCTCTTCATTTTGGGATGTATTATGAAGAACATTGTACTACATTTCTTACTTAATTTTTCTAAATTAATTGAAATCCAGCTTTAGGAAATCAGAACTTTGAAATGCAGTGAAAAAATGGCCCTATAATTGAGTAAACGCAGTACAATATTAGAACAGCAATCATTATATAATTTAGTATTTAATTAATGTTTATTATACTATTTATACTTTATAGTTTTACCTAATTAAGTTATAAATTAGGTTAAAATATTCATGAATCAAATATCAGTTTATGAACCAAACGAATTGACAGCCTATGGATTTTTCAACTTGAACCTAAGTCTATTCATGTCAGTAAGTTAATGTATTATGTTCCTGTACTTGTTTTATATTGTTAACATAGTAAAAAAATCTAACCGAAACGGGTTCTACATTTTTTCGTGGTTTTTACGAACCTTATAAATATTTGAAATTAAAAAGCTCGTAAACAAATTGTGACTATATATTGTCACAATGACATATAATGTTTTATTGCAGCTGTAAAAACAATATACCTTTGACAAGTATGTAGTTAACAATTCTTCAAGTCCCTACATTCATTTCTGAATTACACAAAGAAAACACAAAATCAATTTTGTCAAAAACTGGTTTTGAGTATAAAAAATTTCAGTTCTACAAATATTTTGATTTTACTTTTCCCGTTGATTTTTAAAAGTACTGAGCATTTTTATTTTTAACTGTCAGCCTCCCTCTCACACTTTCATGAATATACAATTGGCTACCGATTAAATCTATTCTGTGCATTAACTTTAAATTAATTATCAATTAATCAATTATTTTGAAGTGTACGTATGTTTACAGATTTTGGTACAAATGATCACTGGAATCGCTACATTAATTCAAATGAAAGAGTATTCATTCATGATTCGGCTTAATAATTTGATGACACCTCAATTCCCCAAATTAGAATTAAAAAAATGATTGTAATATCAAATTATTATTTATTAAATTATTTCTGTACTTTTTTTAAATTATAGTTTCTCTATTCAAGATTTTGTTTATGTAGTCGTAAATTAATTGCATCTTTTATATAAAATTCAAAATTATGTACACTTAAAACGAAATAATAAAATCTAATATTGATTGATAAAATCGCAATTAAAATTTAACTTAGGTGCCTATGAAATTAAAAAAAAATTTGTAAATTTAAATGATGTTTAAAATGTTTTGAGACAATATTTAAACAAATCTATATATCATTTCCTCAAAATTATTATTCTCTATCGATCTTGTAATGGGTGATTTTACTCTAAGATTATTCAAAAACTAAATTCAATTAAGAGTCTATGTCAATGCGTTTTGTACTTCAGTGCGCATGGGTCAGAAAGAAAAAGCAAACAGTCATCCTCTAAGGGTGACCGCACATTGGTAAAGAAAAACTGCTTTAAAGCGACTAAAGTCGCTTTATTATGACTAATCAAAAATAAAACCTTTATATTTTATGGAAAACACGCACACTGATAAAGCGTAGTCAAAACAATACTTTTTTGTCTTCAGTCATGCCTAAATATTGTTTTATTGAAATAGAACGTGCGCTATTTTCATTAGTCATTGTCAAGCAGTCACTGGATAATTATATCAAAATTATACCAAATATTATTTATTTATGCTAAATCGTCTACAATATAAAGGTAATTATACATTATATATTATATATTATATATTATACATTATACACTATATCTACGAGTACTGAAATACTTAATTTTGCATTGAAAACATTTATTTTATTCTATGTTTTTATTTTTAAGTAATAATTTGTGAAAAAAATATAAATATCTATAACATTTGTACAAACTAAATATTTAAACTATAATATAATAGTTCAAAATATGTTTAAGCAACTTAAAAAACTTATTTGAAGCATTATTTTACTTACTTTAATCTAGGATTTCCACATAAAGTTTTTCGAGCAGTGGAAATTCAAAAAATGCAGGAGCAATTATGGACAGAAATATCGGATATTCTAAGAATAAAAGGTCTCTATATTTTTATTATAATATTATGTTATTGTTTCATTTATTATATTTTTTTATTTTCTACTCTACATAAATCATGATAGTAATAATAATATAATAATAAAGTAAGTACTTAAAATAGTTATTAATTGATCAATTCTTTATTATTTAATAATTTTATTATACAGTGTATTTATATTTTGCCAGGATACAGAACCTTTATTTGAATTAAAATATTTTGTACATTTATTTCGAAGTGATATTGCTGCTGTGGAAGATCTATTATTAGAAGATCTAATTCTACTGATATCTTGTTCAATTATTTCATTCTGTTCTTGAGAATTTATAAATTCTTGAATATCAATACAATGTTGCTCTCTCATCATAATTAAGTTATGTAATACATAAATAGCTTTTACGATTTGGGTAGCTTTTTCTGGGCCAACCACAATTTTGTTTTCCAACACTTTAAATTTCTTAACCATAATTCCGATTGCGCATTCTACTATTCGTCTTGTCCGACTGTCGATAGTTAAAAATACGTGTTTCGTTTGTTAAGTTAATACGCAGAAAAGGTCTCATCAGGCATGGTAATGACGGGTATACTTCATCCCCAACAAACACAAAAGGATATTCTTCATTGATATCATCATGCATTTTTCTTGATGGTGGCAAATTTAATTCATTGTGTAGTAACATTTTACCAAAATTAGATTCTTTAAATATTCCACTGTCACTGGACCGGCCATACTCCCCGACATCGATTGTTATAAATTTTGGGAGAGCATCAACCACTGCTTGAAGCACAATTGAGTGAAACCCTTTATAATAAAAATACTCGGAACCAGCACATGATGGTGGACATTGAATAGCAATGTGCTTACCATCAATTGCTCCTGTGCAATTAGGAAAATTTGAAATTTGATTGAACTCATTTGAAATTTTAATCCAGTCTTCTTCTCTAGGCGTTGGCAAATAAATGGGTGATAATAGTTTCCATAAAGCAGTAGGTACATAGTTCATTAGTTATCAATCCCATTGTCGTAGCACCAAGGCGAAATTGGTAATGAAGACGTTGAAATCGGTCTCCCGTAGGCATAAACAACTAAAAACATTAAAAAAATTTGTTTTAAAAAAAAATTAAATAAAACAAAATATAAATACAAATTTGTATTGTAATTAGTATCCAATTTGTTGATTAATTACAGCTAATGAATGCAAGACAAAATAGACCACGCATCAAAATTCATTTTCAAGACTGCTGCAGCGTGAACAAAAAAAATTGACATCTGGGTCCGGAGCATCATCAAGAAAAAGAAAATGGTATTTCTTTGATAATATGACGTTGTTTCTCTATGATTACGTGTTTCAACACAAAAAAATGGAAAGCAATTGAATAGTTCCCATACAGACAGTGGCGCAACTAGGGCAGTGTAAAGGGGTTTTTAGCACCCCCAAGTTAAAATTTAGCACCCCTTGTTTTTTATATCTAACTTTTATTATTTTATTGAAATATCATGAATTGTATGTTTTTAAATTATCGAACATTTCTTGAAAAAATGTATAGTTATTTAGTCTAACACTTTATACTATGTATAATCATTGGAACTTGGAAAAAATATGTAAAAAACCGGACAAAAGATGAAAAAATCTATGAGGCCAATGTGCGTGAAATTGGCCAAAACACCATGACCAACTTTTTTAAAAGTTATGCTATCATTTTGCAAATAATTTGCAAATATTTACAAATTGATTTTCAGAATTTGCAAATAAATTACCCACACGGTATGAAAAATAAAAGATGGGGAGCAACATCACGCTACACCCCCTTCTGAGCTACGAATTGAAATATGCTGCTAAAACTTTGCAAATAGCCGCTAACTTATTTATAATTTCGAGTCCAAAAATCCCACCAATCATTGGTGTTTATACGTAGGTAAAGTTTATAGTATAATTTAAAATTATATTATGTAATACACGATTGAAATAAACTAGTTACAGAAGAATTTTACAGAATATATCGGGCTACTATTTAATATAAGTTTACTATAGAATAATTGTTTCTTAGCTTTAACATAAATTAATAATTTATTTTTTTTAATGTATTTATTAATTCTTTTTACTCTATATTTGTAGGAACATAACATGGGTTATTGAAAATTATAAGCTCATGGTCATCAAAAAAGAGCTCACATTAATTAATAACAATTTTTATTTTGTATCGCTAATAAATAGATTATGTTTTTCAGATCTTCAAATTTTATTCATTTTAAAATTTACTTTATTAATTTTTAATTATTAAAGTTATGAACCGTGGTTCATGGTTCTCGTCATTTATTATAAAACTTTTATTTATCTTGTAACAAACGCATAATATAAATTTAAAAATAATAAAATATAACCTTTTTGTCTTTTTGTTTAATTTAAAAAAAAGACATCTCTTATCGCTATAGTTGACTTTTGTACCAATGTATTCTTTCGCATATAAAATTACATGTGGTTTTATTTTTGTTGAACTAGGGGTACTTTTTTAATAATTATTTTGATTCTTACAATTCATTTGCCTGCGGGCGCCCATGGCCCCCTTCCCATATCTATTCAATAATTTAACTCTAGTTCACTTTCTTAAAAACATTTTTTAAGCTTTGATAACAAGTTAGTACCTTATGAAAAATTAATTAATTAATTCATAAAGTAAAATTATTAAAAAAAATATTTATTAAAGAAATAAATAAAATAAATAAATAAAATAAAATAAATTTATTTGATTAATTAATTTGACTTAAATCAGTCAATTTGACTGTTTTAATTTGACTGATTAAATTTGACTGTTTTAATTTGATTAATTAATTTGACTGATTTAATTTGAATGATTTAATTTGACTGGTTTAATTTGATTAATTTATTAGATTAATTTAATTTGATTAATTTATTTTATTAATTTAATGTGATTAGTTTATTTGATGAATTTAATTTAATTAAATTTCTTTGATTAATTTATTTAGATTAAATTTCTTTGATTAATTTTTTTTATTAATTTTACATAATAGATTTATTCAATTAATTAATCTATTTATTTATTTTTATGAGGCACTAACTGGTTATCAAAAATTAAAAACAGTTTTTAAAAAATTGAACAAGAGTTAGAATGTAGAAAAAAAATTGAAATTGATCATGGTCGCCTTCAGTCAAATGGATTGATGGATTGTAACAATCAAAATAAAAAAATTATAAAAAAATTTGATAGAATTTGAATTTAGAAATAAAAATGGGAAGGGGGCACGGGCGCCCGCGGGCTATAGAAATCTATGAATCAAATAAAAAAAATTTATGAAAAATGTACATTAAAAACAAATATTTAAGACTGCAATCTACAATATCACTATTCCTAAGCTCATAGGTTTATTTACAATAATTAGATAATGCAACAATGAATTTTTATAAGGCACTGACTTGCTATAAAAATAAAAATTATTTTAAAAAATTGAACTAGAGTTAAAGTATTGAAAAAAAATTTGAATTTGATCATGGGCGCCCGCAGGCAAATGAGTTTTAAGAATCAAAATAAAAAAAAATTATAAAAAAATATGATAGAATTTGAATTTAGAAATAAAAATGGGAAGGGGGCATGGGCGCCCGCAGGCAAATGATTTTTAAGAAACAAAATAAAAAAATGTGTAAAAAAATGTGGATTAAAAACAAATATTTAAGACTGCAGTCTACAATATCTCTATTCCTAAACTCATCGCTTTATTTACAATAATTAGATAATGTAACAATGGATTTTTATAAGGCACTGACTTGCTATAAAAATAAAAAATTATTTTAAAAAATTGAACCAGAGTTAAAGTATTGAAAAAAATTTGAATTTGATCATGGGCGCCCGCAGGCAAATGAATTTTAAGAAACAAAATAAAAAAATGTGTGAAAAAATGTGGATTAAAAACAAATATTTAAGACTGCAGTCTACCATAGCAGTAAAAAAAATGTGAAAAAATATGATTAGAGTTCTATCGACTTTCCCTTAGTACAATAAAATAATGTGTTAATTGAATGAAAGTTATTGTGGATACAAAAAATTAAAGTGAAAGAGGTCTAAGGGCTCTTTTACGTTAAAGTTATTTTTGACTTAAATAGTTTAATGTTTGAATTAAAATAATATTGTTTTTCAAATTGTAACTAGCATACATTTTGAAAAAGTATACAAAAAATTAAAATATAATAATATTTATATTTTTGTTTTGTTCTTAGTAAATGTGTTGGAAAAAATAGATTAAGGGTAATGTGGAAAGAAGTGAGAAGAAAACATATTGGGAATTTTAAGACAATGTAATTTTAATACACTAAACCATATTTTAAGTCAAAACTAATGAATAAATAAGTACTGAAAACCTCACAATAACTCCTCATACCGTCAACCCTCATTATTTCTTAGTTAACATTTTGTTATATTTTTTGATACATTAGAATTTTTAAATCAGTTTTTAAAATTTTTTTGTGATAGACAAATCACTAATTAGTGTTGACTGTATTTAAATTATTATTAATTATAAGTACTGGTACAACGCTAGCCGACTGGCTTTAAAACTATACATTCAAATTATGATAGTTAATTTGGTGCTAATTTCTATTGGTAATATTTAAATATTTTCTTTTATTGTTATGCTTATACAATATCGAATACCTTGGTAGTTAGTAGGAAAAGATCATTGCGATGCACTCGATCATCACCACAGGTTCAACTATCCATAGCCCTTAGGCGTACTAACCTTTTTATGACTTATTTAACCCTCTGACTTAACAGCATAGTCGCGCGAGTTGGGCAGTGTGGGGGGTGTTAGTTTAATCACCCCCGTTTGGTGCGCGACTAACAGAGGGTTAAGTGGGACCCTTAGAATAAGAAGATCCTTATTTGGTTTTATATTTTTGTGTCCGCTTATCAAGTTGAACTTTATTTTTTATTTTATGATTCTTAAAATGCATTTGCCTGCGAGCGCCCATGCTCCCTTTAACATTTTTTAAATTTATATCTTATTTAAGTTGATTTTTTGTTATTCACATTTTATGAACTTTGAAATATAGTAAGTGGTTTCAAAAAAATCATTGTTTATTGAGCTAATTGTTTTGAGTATGATTTTCGGTCAATGAATTTGAATATTAAGTTGAACTTTTTTAGTTTAATTATTACAACTTCAAACAACTTGAAGCACACAATATACGCGAATAGTGATAAAGACTTTTATATGGGCTTCAACTTGAAAGAATGATTGGATGTACGTTTAAGAAGTAACTAGTTAGTATTAATATTTTATAAGCATGTGTTGGCCCCGTGTTACAAGTGCTCATCAATGTCAGCAAATCTCATTTAGCAATGAAAGTTTTGATATTAGAGTGATTATTATTATTTGGAATCAACGAAGATGAATGATAACTACTGCTTAACTAAAATTTGATATGTTTCATACTTGTATAAGGCGCATTTGAACAATTGGAGACCACACATTCAGGTGAAACGTCTTTCTTAAAGCAACATATTTTTATTAATTATTTAAGCTTTATATGTTTTGTAGAAATTCTAGGAAGATGTCTAGATTTGAAGCAACTGAATAACGTATTGAAATAATTTTGTTTTGAAATTCTTTGAGCATTATCTGGATGATGCACTAATAACTAATAACCTAACCTAACCCCTTCCGCTGCCAATAACCGACTAAAATAATCGTCATTTTCAGCGATTCCATTAAATCTATTTGTTTTATTAATATAAACAATATGGATTTTTTTTTGTCTAAAGCATCGGAAACTATAACAATTAGCATTTTTTCTAGGGGCCACGGTTGTGTTTGAGTAACACGTGTATATGTGGAGCTAGGATTCGTCACTAAACACCCAGGTGGTCACCCATCCGGATGCTAGCTACGCCGACCGATGATTGACACCCATTAGGGACTTCAGCCAATCACTGTGCCACACCAAGCCCCAACTGCATTCTTTTTATTTTGTATTAATTGTATATTACATAGGTAATATTATTTTGTATGCCAATTTGATTGTAAATAAACCGTGCACTAGGGCTAACAGCATCTTTTGTAGGGGTCACGGTTGGGTTCGAGTAACAAGTGTGTATGTGGAGCTAGGATTCGTCACTAAACACAAAGGTGGTCACCCATCCGGATGCTAGCTACGCCGGCCGATGATTGACACCCATTAGGGACTTCAGCCAATCACCGCGCCACACCAAGCCCCAACTGTATTCTTATTATTTTGTATTAGTTATTAAATACATATCATTATTTATATTATAATATTTCCTATTGCTACGTCAGGTATTGGCTTACGAATAGTGTTTCAACCACGCCAAAGGAAAATGACATATAGATACTTTAACATAAATTATTACACAGGTAAAAGAGTATCTATCCTTACCTACATCTACAGGGTGGGGCAGTGAATCGGGCGATTTAAAAATAAATACGGAAAGCCCTGTAATTGATATGTGCGTACTACAACTATAAAATTATGTTCACCATAAATAAGCGTTTAGTTATCATGAACAGTCACACAGCTAGAGTGAGTATGAATATTCTAAAAGATTTTTTTCCGAACCGCATCATTTCTCGAAATGGGAATATTCCATGGCCTCCACGTTCGCCTGATTTAACGGCGTGTGATTTTTTTCTGTGGGGGTATATCAAAAGTAGAGTATACCAAACACCACTAAGGACACTTGATGATCTTAAACAAAGAATACGAGAAGAGGTGACACAAATCTCACCGGAAATTTTGCGAAACGTCATGACAAGTTTTCAAAGACGCCTTCACGAATGCTTGCTTCGAAATGGACGCCATCTTGCAGATATAATTTATAAAAATTAAATAACAAATTAACACTTCTTTAATGCTATTTTATATACTTTCAGGTTATATAAATATATTTTTAAAAAAAATACTTGTTGGGTTTTTATAGTTATTTTGAAATCGCCCGATTCACTGCCCCACCCTGTATTATATACCAATTTCAGGTTTATTTTTTTTAACCTTATACGTATTTAGTTAAATACGTAAATATTACAATTAGTTGCTTATAATCTTGTAACACCATTTTTATAAAGCCTAACCACAGTTTTTCTCTGATCTCAACAAATTACTATAGGGCTAGTTATTTAATTTCATTTCTTAGAGTAATGTATAAATTGAATGTTATCATTCATCTAAGTTAAACAATGTGCTGTGATTAATTTATTATTAGGTATCTAAAATCTTTTACCTTTTATTAAACATGTTACATGTTTATCGAACATATTTTGATATTATTTGCTATACATCATTATTTTTTATCTTTGACAAACGTTTTTTAATAAAATATTATTTCAATATACTATTTTTGTCTAATTTCTATTGAAAAAACAAATTTACAAAAATTATTACAAGGGTAAAAATTGCCTAATTATTATGAATAAAGTGTAACTAGGGTCACAAAATGAAAAAAATTGTTGTTTAAGTTATTTTATATGGCGTGATAAATTTAATGTAAGACAATATCATTGTTTCATTATTTTTTTTTTTTATATTCTAAAGCAAAATATTTTTTGGAATACTTATGGAGATTGTAGTTCATTTGTTATACGATGGTATTTAAAATTATATGAACGGAGTAGTGGAAAAACATTTTCCCATTAGCAGTACACCCCCTCATAAAAACTAGAAATGCATATAAGAAATATATTACTATTACTTTCTATCGTATTTCCGTATTTAATATTTCAATCACAGTTCATGTCAACTGTCAAAAAAAAATCTACAGATTTTCGACTTGATAATTTTAGACTTTCGACTTGATTTTTAATTTTATATTTTAGAATTATTATCAATTATAACATACCTATTGTAGTTTATATATATTTTTTAATATTAATAGTAACAACTAGCAACATACTACATTGGGTTGGTTCAGACGCGAGGGTAAAAGAGATCAAAAAACGATTGTTTGACATAGAAATACGTCTTTTCTTACTTTTTTGTTCAACTTGATGACACTATTGAGAGGATGTCTACGCACTATTTGTTTGCTTTTTATGTCCCACGCACAACAAAGCAAATTTATGTTTAGCAGAACCAACCATTATTAAAGTAACAACATATGGTTGGTTCTGATACATTAATTGTTTTGTTGTGCGTGGGACAAAGAGAGCAAACAGTGCTCTGACATCCCCTACTGATCTTTTTATTCTATCCCATAAGTCAAGGTTTTCAACCTATCACTAGGTAGTTT
>NW_019103965.1:49899-207174 GCF_001856785.1 Myzus persicae
AATATGTTATGTGAGTACCTATGTGTAAAAAATAATTTTGTATAATAATAACTGCAAGCCTGGGCTAGTTAATGAAAATTTTTAACTGAGTTAAGTTAAGTCGATATGAAACATTTCAAAAAATTTTAAGTTAATAGTTCTCCTAATTTTATTTTTAATTTAGTTAAGTTAAAATTGATTTGGAAACTTACAACTAAATGTTTTTTTTGTGTACATAAATAGCCAGTTTTCTGGTTTTAAAATAATAAAAAATAAATTTTTATGTAATACGTAAATAATAATAATTTAAATAGTAGTTTCATCAATAATAATAATTTTTACTATATTTATTATTTAATATTTTATAAACAAACTACGCAACTAGGACTTGATTAAAAGTAACTCATTATTTAATAAATGTTTAGCAATGAAAATCAGTTAAGTTAAAAATGTTAAGATATTGAAAATTATATTTAAAAAAAACTGGTACGAGGAGGTCGCTCTGCTGTACATTAGGTTGCAATTGGGTCACTGTAATGGATGTTGTTAAATTTGAATTCAACGATAAAAAATCTGTGTATAAAAAAAACGATTCTGAGCGAAGACGGTCTGTCAGTCTATAATATTACTTAATAATTTAGTATATTCGATGATATTATTGTGATTAAAGTAATTTATTTTACTAGTAAGTATTAGTACTACACGCAGTAGATTAAATTCATTAAAAAAAAAAGTACATTTAAAAAGTCATTGTGGGTATAAAATATAATAATATAGGTACTTTAAAAGTTTCAAGAGCCCACGAATAATATTTTTAATTTACAACAAAATAACATAAATCATTATTCTTGGCAATTGAATCTTTAATTTAGTTCACATTTGAACATAACAAATCTGTGATATTATTTTTTTGATTTTTTAATAACAGAATAACCTACTTGCTTGGAACTTTGTTTTAAATTTTCAAACCTAATCTACAAAAGTTGAATATTTCAAAAATCTTAAATTATACAATTATTTGTACATTTTAAATGATGTGAATTTTGTTAAAATTTAAACTTTAAATGTTCATTACTAAAATCGTACCTATGTACTTTAAATATTTTTTAACTAATATTAGCTTTTTTACCCAACAAATACAATTTTATTAACATTTTATTAACCTCCTGAAAAAAATAACTAAATAAACTAAAAAAATTCAAAATTCAAATTGTTTGTAAACAGTGAAATTGTATTAAGTATATGAATTGAAAATATAAACAAATGGTGTGAATTTCAAATATCTGCAATTTTTGGTTTTTCCATTATAAAAAAATAAGTAAAAATCACTATATGAGAAATGGAGTGAATATCCAATGTCGTCAAAATTTCAACTTCAAATGCTTATACAAATTTAATTCGACTTTCCGGTAGCATTTTTTTTTTTTGGTAAAGGCAGACAAACTCATATGGAATCTTGTATTACGTTTTAAAAACTTAGATATAAAACGAAACATTTTTATGAATTTCTAACTCAAAATATTTTGCATATTTTCGTGACTTTTACTTATTTTGTCAAAATTCAAAATTCAAACGTTTATAAAAATTTGCTGTCAAAATTGTATAATTTATAGAAAACGCCGTTATAGATATTCAGTAAAAATTTCATGTATATCTACTATATTTTTTTTTCTTTTTTGAAAGTTACATCAAAAACCAAAATCGATTTTGTCGAAACCCGGGTTTCCGTAAAAATTCGCTTTTTTTCCTTAATATTTTTGTTTGTTTTTCCTGCCGCTTTTGAAAACCATTGAGAATTTTTTACTTTGGACCCTTCGAAGTGCCGATACTTAAAAAAATAAAAAAATAAATTGTAAAATCAATACATTCATCGCTTTACTCGGAATCTAAAAGAAATTAAAAAGTTAAAATTTACATAACTTTAATTTTTTAACTCGTATACACCCAGGTTTGAATAACTACAAAATTTTAGAATATTTGAACGCCTGTGTCTATTTATTTCATTACTATTAATAAACATATATATTATATTGTATAAAGACACCTATAATACTAGTATAAAAGTATATTTTTCATAATCACTCGTACGGGGCGATTACTTTTTAGGATAGTGAGTTTACCACTCTGTGAACATTTTTGTTTTTTGTATACAACTATAATATAATGTAATATTAATATATTATAATAGAACAATGAAATATATGTAACACTAAATTAATAGTGTCCTGTAACAGCCAACTTTGGATTTAAAAAAAATTATAAGTTATAAATTAAAGTTGTGTCTTATGAGTAATCACTTATAACGGGTATTTCTAAATTAAACCGTATAATGAATGTCTATTTTAAGTACTTAAAAATAGGTTATAATTATACAATTTCCCTACGATCAGGGAGCAGAAAAACGACGACGAGCAGAGTTTGTATATTATTTGATCTCTCGTATTTTATGCATTTGCTCTTAGAAATAAAATAATATGTGTGTTCATAGGGGTAACATATTTTTCATGAAATTAAATTTTTATTTAAAAAATAAATTTACGCACTAAAAAAGTATGAACCCAAAATTAATTACTTTAAACATCGACGCTTTCGGGCTTCGGCAGAATTCCTGATATTGTGTGTGAACTGCGGAATAAATCAGATATACGACTGAACTTAAGTCTGAAAATATTGAGATTTATTATGAAAAAAAAACAGTACGGATCGCTTCATGTTTCTTGTTCATGTCTGCAGCTTTGCTAACTGAAATTTTAGATCGATTGCGTCTTTGCAACTACTTCGACAATCGCCACGGATTGCATTATAATTTATACTACGTCAATATGATAAAACCATAGGTATATAGTGTATTACAAATTTTTATATCAAGGAGGTCCGTGTTGGAGATTTGATCATCAAGATAATGAAATGAGGTATAACAATAACCGAAATAGTTTATAATTTTAAAATTTAAATTACAAAAATATATAAAGTACCTATTATTTTAATTTTTAATTTAATAATTAATAAAGGTGGTGTTTAAATATTCAAAGCACAAGCGTATTTATTTATGAGTTATTAAATAAAAATCGTATAGTAAATAAATGTGATTACTACTTTTTAGATTAAATATAAAAGTATTCAGTGCCCAATGCATCACATTTACCGTATACCGACTATACCAAATATATTTTGTAAAATTCCAAGTTAAATCTTTTCTCTGAATACTGTCGAGCACGAAATTAATAATTAATATTTTATGTATTCATTTTGAGTGCATTGGTTAGGTACATTTTAAGCTATTCGAGATTATTTAAAATTTCCTTATTTAATTTCCGATAGATATTCAATAATCAGCAGAGCGACTTTCCCAGCTTTATAAAATAATTTGATGTTTGATGTACGACGGCGTCACTTTAATTCGCGGTTCGACCACAAGCAGACGGCATAGTAATATTCATACATTACTCAACAGTCAACATTTACATAAACTAAAAATTGTTGAATTTCGCGGGACATAAGAACTCCCGTGTACTGTACTACTGTAGTATGACTAGTATGTACAACACTATTTATATCTATTTAATTGTATAAATATGTTATTATTCAGCGACCTGGATATGCCGTCGTCGTTTGTGCTATATAAGCGTATTTTTTTGTGTTGCGCGCTCGGGAACAAAAAATATGCCCCTACTTTACCCGGGCAGCAAATTGTCTGTGACAATAAATTTTAATTTTGAGACTAAAAAGTAAAATATGTAAGCCCCAAAAGAATAGGTAATCAAATTTACGTATACATCGACTCTTCGGGTAATATATAGCTTCAAGGCTATATCTTGAGTGCAGACGCCATATCGAGGAACTTCTTTCTTCATTTATACCCGAACTGAAAAAATTCGAGATTTTTTATAAAAATTACTTGAGTAGAATGAAATATGTGAGTAAATGTTTATTGTTGCCTTACACATTTCTCTTTTGTTCAATGAAATTATTAAAATTGTGAATCGTCTCCGACGAGTGACGACGATCGGCTTTTGCCATAGGTGATAGATATTATCATATGATATGTTGTTATCAGTTTTCGAGTTTCTGAATTCTTTAGATGACATGATACATTTTTATTTCAGATTACGAAACATAATATTATTCGGAGTGTTTAAATCTAAACAATTCAGAACACGGAATTCTGCGTATATAGGCCATTTAGATACTCTACTGTCCATTTTTTTGTCCGGCATTTCACAATATTGTTTTTAGTCTTAACGGTTAAACTATAACTTAATATAAAACTCTAGAAGTGTCGGGACATGAAAAAAATTCAAAATTAGGCTTTGAAATTTACAGATGTAATAAAAAAATGGATACTTTAATCGTGAATATAATATTCTCTCTGGGCTCGGCATTAATATGTAGTCAAACAATATTATTCTATAATAGTGTGCAGTATTTGCTAAAAAATTGTGTGATTATATTATACTACTACGCTATAGTGTAATAAATAATTTAATAAATATACAGCCGTGTAGGTACCTAACTAAGGCTCTCACGTAAAGGTAAGTGACGGGGGAAAAAACCTTATGACCAAGGTTCGGGACTTATAGCATTTGTATACTTTTTTATTTATTGTAAAATGTAGCAGAGTGCTATAATAAATTCATACCAAATCTAAAATTTGAATGTGCATATTTTGCATAGTTCATACATTTTGAGGGAAACCGCTTATTTTTACGTTATTGTGCTTAATTTGCATATTTTGGAAAAATTTTCGACATTTCAACTTCACAAATTTCATCCCATCTAAAAATAAAATAGTAATGCAGCTCACTCGCAGTCTTATAAACCTATTTGTTTTATATAACTCACAACTCCTTATAATTTTCGTGGTTTGAAAATGTGCCATCCGCCGTTGAAAAACGACTGTGTTTCAACTGTGCTACGTTGAAAACTATACCAAGTCCAACAATAATTTTAAAATTATCATTCCACAATCTCAATGATATGGAAATTAGTTTGAAAGAATACAGTGAAGTAAAAAAACTAAATGCACAGAACTAAACTGTTTGGGATTTTTAATTGTAACGAGAATTCTAGAAAATCATTTATTTATTGAAACAGATTAAATTACTGAATATCAAGAGTACTCATTGGCTGAGTCTCAGTGTAGTCACTAGTCTGGCAATTGACAATAACAGGTATTGTATATAATTATTTCAAAATAATATATTATTTAATTAATTGTTTTAAATATATATTATCCGGAGCAGTTTTTTATGGACATGATCATTATATAGCGTATGTAAGCCGTGTAAATAGATGGGAAGTGCACAAAGATTTGGCAAAAAAAATTAAAAGTACCCCTAGTTCAACAAAAATAAAACCACAAGTAATTTTATATGCGAAAGAGTACATTGGTACAAAAGTCAACTATAGCGATAAGAGATGTCTTTTTTTTTAATTAAACAAAAAGACAAAAAGGTTATATTTTATTATTTTTAAATTTATATTAAGCGTTTGTTACAAGATAAATAAAAGTAATAAAAATCAATAATTAATTAAATCAATTTTATTTTTTTCAATTTTCCTTTTACCAATAATTCTTTTGTAGTGACTTGACTTAAGGATCCGGCCCCAAAATGAGAAAAAGTCCGCAAAGGATTGAAAAAGTCTGGTGGCGAAAAATGTTTTTGATGTATCGACCTGACGTTTTATAATAAATGACGAGAACCATGAACCACGGTTCATAACTTTAATAATTAAAAATTAATAAAGTAAATTTTAAAATGAATAAAATTTGAAGATCTGAAAAACATAATCTATTTATTAGCAAAACTATATAAAAATTGTTATTAATTAATCTGTGCTCTTATTTGATGACTATGAGCTTATAATATTCAATAACCCATGTCATGTTCCTACAAATATAGAGTAAAAAGAATTAATAAATACATTTAAAAAAATAAATTATTAATTTGTGTTTATTGTAATATTACCATGTATTAAGGCTATAAGGGCAAATATTAAATAAGGGTAAGTATAATATCTAATTATTTAGAATTTTATATTAACTTACCTCAATGTCACCAATAATTTCTCTTCTGGATTGATACTTTTTCTGAAATTAGTATCAGATTTTCGAATTTTATCGTTAAGTATTTCTAGAATATAATCAAACGTGTCGGTACACATTCTTGTAAATTTTCTAAATTTACATTAGTCATTTTGACGTTCATGAATATAACATTTAATTGTATTATTTTCAGTTCGTTTCAAGTTCAAAGGACGAACCCAAAGTTTTTTATTATTTTCTTCCTGTTCAATTTCTCTTAAAAGAAATCATAACATAGGAATAGCAACGTCCTCCTCGTCGGACGACATTTTGACGACTACTTGATATACTTTGATTTGACTAACTATGTTTTATCTTGTTTGCGACAAAAATGCTTTATTATGATTAAAGTAAAATGACTAAATATGACCTACATTTCTTCAGTCAATTTTGCTTTACCAGTGTGCGGTCACCCTTAGACCACCGAACTACTAATGAATGTATTTATACAAATACAATACTAAGAAGTGTCGAATATAAGGTCTTAGAAGTATGAGTAAACCGTAAACGACAGTTGACCACTTGACGATCGAATTAGTATTTACCTAATGTTTCGAATTTCAAAACACAATTACCTAAGGTAGGTATAGGTACCTATTATTATTATTGATATCAATGTGGAATGTGGATCACGGTTACCTATAGATAGATAGATATTCTAATATTCTAACTATTATCGTGTCATCGTGATGTGGGTCGTGGATACCTCAAGTAGTCAAGTCCATAAATTAAAAATATATACTATTATACTTTAATAAATTCGTGGTGGATACAATATTACAAATTTACAATGCTATTATTTTTATCACACATTTCACGCTTACTATTTTATGAACCACTGTTAACCACTATGAACCAAATAACCACCTATGTAACACATTAATACCGGTGGTTTTGAGGTTATGACAGAAGTGATAATAAAAAAATTTCGTTCTCTTCACAGACCTCAGGACAGATTAGGATTCAGAATTGAGAATTTCACATTTTTTTTATTTTCTGACAGTTTTTCAGTAAAATTTAGAAAGTAAATAATAAATTACAAGGCACTAAGTATGGACAACAAGGTGAACGACTTTGTCAACAAAATGGGAGCGGCTAAAGGTCTGGGCTTAGGCATGAAACTGGTCGCCGGTGTTGGACTCGTAGGCTACGGTTTGGCCAATTCCATGTTCACAGGTAACATAATATTACGTTTTTCCATTCCTGGGTTTCCAAATTTGATTTTTATTAAAAGATGAATTTAAAGTTTTGAACAACAGCATTTAAGTTGTTTTTGTAATAGCTCATATTATTGAGGTGTCAGTATTTGTCATTCAGTAATTATGACCATAGTTTTTGATCTCCCGTTACTAGAAGTTCATACTTAATCTGCTGCAAATGCACATAATAATAAATCAAATATTATAAATTTGAATCATTAATATTATTATAAAAAATATTTTTAATTTATCACACAGATTTCTATATAGTTGTAGATGTTAGTGTGTTATCATAATTTATATTAATGTATTAATGTATGTACTTCTTAGGTATCATTCCTTTCTTCCTTAACATAAATAATTTTTTGGGTACAACTTTATTTTTCTGATTAATTTTTATCACGCCCTATATGTTTTATACTGTGTTCAGAATAAGAATGCCTTAAGCAGCGGATGAAATATGGTTCTAATTTACGCAACTGCCCCACTGTACAGACAATTGCCGTGGACACCTAATTCTCTGTAATACTGTATGATCTGACATAGCTTATATGACATAGACTTATTCTGAACAATGTATTTTTTTTTTTTTTTTATTCAAAAACCATCATAAATTATATAGGATACAAAAATATTACGTTAGGTTACATCATAGGTTCTTAACCGGGGGTCCATGGACCCCTTGGGGGTCCGTAGATGATTACTCGGGGGTCCACGGAGTAGCTATGAATTTTTTTTTTAAAAAGCCAAAACTAAATTTGTTTCGATAGTGTTTTAAAGATAACAATAAAAATGTCTTGCCCTCAAATAATTTAGATAACGATAATCTTATATTATGTCATATAAATTATAAACGATAAAGTTATCGGAATCGTAAAATAATATACGGGCATATAATAATATAATCTAACGAGCATTTCAATTGAACATGGAAACCCAATACCCATCACTTCAGTTGACCTGTCGCCGTCGCGTTGTGCATTGTCCAACTCAACCGTCGTTATAATATTCACTCTAGTTTTCACACCATTTTATTTTTATATTTTTAACATTTTAATAATTATTACAATGTCGAAAAAAAGAAAGTACGATGACTCTTATACGTCGTTTGGTTTTACATATATTACCGAACGCGATGGTACACAAAAACCAAAATGTTTTATCTGCGGAAAAATACTTGCAAATGGCAGCATGAAACCAACAAAGCTTAAAGAACATATTGCTTCGGTACATCCTCAACATGCGCCAGATAGTCTGGAAGTATTTCAAATAAAAAAAGCACGTTTTGAAAAAGCCGGTACATTACCCAAACTTGGATTTGTACCTCCGCAAAAACCATGTCTCGAAGCTTCTTACAAAGTAGATTAAAGCATTGCTAAAAGTAAAAAACCACATACAATTGGCGAGTCACTAATAAAACCATGTGCATTAGAAATGGTAGAATTAGTATGTGGTCTAAATCTAATCGAATTTTGGTGTTCGTTGTCGATGGCTTATCCACGAGCTGTATCCAGGGCAATGAAATTTTTGATTCCATTCGCTACTACCTATCTTTGTGAGTCTGAATTTTCCACAATGGTCACAATTAAAACTAAATCAAGAAATCGATTGGACATTAAGGACGATATGCGCGTTGCTCTGTCAAATACGGTCCCAGATTTCAAGGCAATATTGCAATCAAAACAACAACAAATGTCACATTAGAAATTTTATTTGACTATAAGAAAGTGATTATTCATAATAATCTAATATAGATTTCGTTATTAGTAGTATTATGTATTAGATTTATCATTAAAAAATAATAAAAATTTCATTTTTACATTTATTTAAATATTATTATTATTTTTTTTTTTTTTTGGGGGGTCCGTGATTATATTTTATACTTCAAAGGGGTCCATGGACCAGGAAAGGTTAAGAATCTATGGGTTACATGGTTATCTATCTCTTTTAAGCTTTTAGCTTGTGTTAGAGATAGAGAGTAATAATATTTAATTAATTAAGAAGTATACACATGAAAATATATGAGTAGCACAGTAAGTGATGAATGAACAATAGAAGTAATGAAAAAAAAAATAAAAATAAAAATAAAAAAAGATTAATACAAATAAATAAATATTTTTAACAATAGAAAAATTGTAAGAATGAGAGATGATATTAAATATTACATATAACATATTAAATATAGAATATGAAAAAAATAAAATAACATAACATAAAATATAAAATACAAAATATAGCAAAGGATTGGAGAGAGTTAGGTTAATTGAGAAAATAGCCAATGATAAACAATTTTTTTAACATTAATTTTGGAACAGTGAATATTTTTTTTATATTGACATGGCATACCGTTAAAATACACTGGGCCCAAATAATTTACAAAAGATTGACCAAAAGATTTATTCGAATATTTGACAGGTATATTATACCGTGTTATTTCTCTTTTACCTTCCAACAATTTGTTATCTTTATCTTGAGTGAACCTTTTTAGAATGAACAAAATGGCAATTTTTTTATATAGAAATTTGGTTGGTAAAACACCCAGTTCCTTGTAATTTTGATTCGTAGAACCTTGCATAAAGTACTTGTTAAGGCAAATTCTTATAATGTTATTCTGGTTAACTTGCAATTTGTTTAAAACAGTATCACTTAATCCACCCCATACTAACATATCATATTGTAATATCGATTGGTATAGAGCAAAATAAATAACCCGCATTGTTTGCTTGGGAATTAAACCCCTTAATTTGTAGAATCTATAGGTTATAGAGCGTAACTTTCCAACTAGGTTTTGAATGTGAAGATTCCATCTTAAGTTTTTATCAAAGATAGAATCTTCTATATGTATGCATATAGAAATTAATTTTTACCTATAACTACTATTTTTATAGTTGAGGGTGGTCATCGTGCCATTATGTTCAATCGTATTGGTGGTATACAAAGAGAAGTCTATCCTGAAGGATTACATTTTCGTCTCCCATGGTTCCAATACCCAGTCATCTTTGACATTAGGTCAAGACCAAGAAAAATCTCTTCACCTACAGGTTCCAAAGACTTACAAATGGTAATATTGTAATTACAACTGGTAATGTGTTTTCATATTAATTAGTGTTTTCAATTTGTTAGGTGAACATTTCACTTCGTGTATTATCTCGACCAGATGCCATTAAGCTGCCAGATATGTACCAACATTTAGGTATTGATTATGATGAAAAAGTTCTTCCTTCGATTTGTAATGAAGTTCTAAAATCAGTGGTTGCCAAGTACAATGCGTCACAACTAATTACACAAAGACAGCAGGTATTAAATACATTACAAATAATTTTTTTATTTTATTATGTTCATAGTTAATTATACCTAAGACTATATTCTGTCTAGCAAGAGAATACACTAACCGAACCAAAATTTTTCTTATCTGCTTCACATCCAGTTATAACACTCCTATCAATATCAACGGCTAGACATGATTGGTGGTACTAGTAGCTCTGCCAATGGTGGTGATAATGAGTGGTTGGGTTGCTTTAAAGAGAGGAAATGGTGCCTTAGTGAGTGTTTGGCCATCAGTCTACTAGTTCACTCTTAGCAGCGTTTTCTCTTGCTCTACAGATTCTAGGAGTATATTTTACTTTCATATTCAAAAAATGTAGTTTGATTATTTTTATAATTTTTAAAATTGAATCAAAAATAGTATGGCCACTTTAAAACAAAATTCTTTATAATATGCTCTACCCTCACTACAAAAGTAAAGTATGGATCAAATGTTGTGACTCAAAAGCAATTTGAATTATTTTAATAAAAAATATATTTGCTACGCAAACCCTAAACTTGTAATCAAAGCAAGTTGTTATAACTTCCTGCATAGATTTGTATACAAACACTGAAGTGTGCCTTATATTATTTTAGAATTTTTCTATCATGTACCTATGATTATTAATTTAAAAATCATTACAATATTTTCTTGTTCGACCTTGTAAGATATATTTTAGAAAAATATTAATATATTAATTTATATATTGACTATCTGATTAAATTAATAAAGTTACAAACAATTTCATCAAATTATTGAATTATGAACCGTTTTTTTCATTAAATACATTTTTTATTTAAAGTCATCATATATGAGCATTACAAGATTTTTAACTAATACTTTTTTTATAGGTTTCACTGCTAATTAGGAAACAACTTGTTGATCGTGCTCGTGATTTCAACATAATTTTAGATGATGTTTCTATTACTGAATTGAGTTTTGGTAAAGAGTATACTGCAGCTGTTGAGGCAAAACAAGTAGCACATCAAGAAGCACAGCGAGCTGTGTTCTTCGTTGAGAGAGCCAAACAAGAGCGTCAGCAAAAGATTTTACAGGCTGAGGGAGAAGCTGAAGCAGCGAAAATGATATCCTTTTATTATTATACGTTTACAGTATTATCATAATATGTATGATGTAGTTTTGCCTTAACTGATATGTCTACTTAGGAGAAGCTGTTGGCAGAAATCCTGGTTACTTGAAACTTCGTAAGATCAGAGCAGCACAAAATATTTCTAGAACGGTAGGATGATACTAATTATTTTAAGAACTTATTTGATTAATAGCATTAACTTTTTGTTTAGATTGCCACTTCTCAAAACAAAGTTTTCCTCAGTGGAAATGGTCTTATGTTGAACATAAGCGATCCTTCATTCGATGAACAAAGCGACAAATTGAAAAGTAAGAAGTAGACTGGGTGCATTTTTTTTTTATCTCCTGTAGTACGAAATTATTATGTTAACTGCTTTTATATATTCCATACACAATTTTGTATAGTTTCATCTATAATTCAGATATACCTATGGTTTTGTTTAATTAGTTTTTTTTTTTATATGTAATATGTACTTCGTTAGAAGTGTATAAATTTAAAACTTAAATAAAAATAGTATATTAAAGACATTTGTTGGGTGACATTTTTTGTGATTATTCTAGGCGGATCATATAGCATAGTATCAAATTTTGAGACAAAAATTAGAGTTCAATCCAATGAAACTATTGGCAGTATTGCAAACAAAACTGTATCGAACTTATTAAATTAAACCAAATAAATTATAAAAAAGATGAATTTTACTATCTCTCTATTCTATTTGTACTTTTAGTTTTAATATATTATCTTTATACATAGACAATTAATAAAGAATACAATAATATATTTTCATTGTATGTTAATATATTATTTAGTATGGACCTAATGTTATGTAACATGTGTTATACCTATTACCTAATTAGTCTATACCACTCAAGATATTATATTAAAATTAACCGATATAATTGAAATTGAAATTTAATCATGAATATTTTTATGGTTATGACTTATGATAGGTAATATTCAGGGTTCAACCTTCCTATGTTTTGTTGCTTATGTTTCATTCACACTGTTACTCTTGAATTTCAACTAACTTATGTTTCAATAACAAAAGGAAAATTTCAAATAGGTCCTGGATACAATATAAAATCAATAAAAAACAAAGTTTTAAAACACTATTATCACAAGGTTTATTCTATTACAAAAAAAAATGTATATATACTTAGCTCAAATCTGAAATGATAATATTACAGGCGAAAATATACAAATTAATAATTATTATTATCCATCACAGTAAATAGTTTAATAATAGGTACAAATGTATATAACAAAAATTCTAAAAAAAAACAAATTGATGAGCTAAATATATAAAAGGACACACGTTAAATCTGCTGGTATATTATGTATAATATAAAAATGTGCTTAAATAATAATAACAAAAAAAAAATGGTAAATTAATTAGGAACCAATAAAAATCAACAAATAAGTAGGCATATTTAGGTACAGCTTTTAAAAATCGCATGCGTAATTTACATTGGACGAGAATTTTGGTCCCCCAAACAAAATGGTAATTTGACTGTCCGTTCAAAAATGGGTTTTTGAATGTAAGTATATAAGTATGTTATTCATATAAACATATAACATTTATTTTATAGTATCATAATATTATATAAGTAAATGTTCATAAGCGAACAAGCGATTAACCGCACCGTTCCGAGTCCAGCCGTAATATTTATAATATAAATATATTATAACGCAGGATACTCGGATATCGATGTAAAATTGTAAACGACATCGGCAGCAAGCAGAAAGATAGAGAGGGATACAATGAATGGAACTCGCTAATGTGAGTACAAAATAGGTACCTACCAAGTCAAATTTCAAGATAATACATTTATAATTAATAATATATATATATGCGCACAACTATAACTGCGCTGTGGCGAGTTTCTTCTTTCAAAAAATGTTTTCGCCTTGTTCAGTGTCGCAGGCGATCGCTACGGGTTTAGATATACAATTATTCTTGTCTATGTATAGAATGGTCTCGACCGTCGTGCGCGCCCGCTAGTTTGGCAACGAGTGAGAACGTTCGGAATCGTTGTTGTTGTTGTTGTTGTTGTTGTTGCTGTTGTTCGACCGCCAACCGCTGGTGGTCGACCACGGCAATCATACGGACGTGGCAGTGGACTTGTACGGCGAATTTGTGACGGAAGCCGTTCCAGAACTGGCGGCCACCATCGCGACGCCTCCACTCATGACGGCGGCGGCGTTCGAAGCGCCGGCGGCCGTTGTCAGCTTGCCGTCCATGTTGAAGCAGTACAGGAGAGCGGCGCCCACCGAGCTCCGGCGCGTCGGCATCGGCGTCGACATAGTCCATCGATTGATCCGGGGATCGTACCACTCTGTCGAGTGCAGGCTCGAGTTGCTGTCGTTGCCGCCGAGCACTAGTAGCCCGCCGTCCAGTTCGACCATGTCGTGGGTAGCCCTGTAACATACGTCAACCACACCGATTAATGTACCTGTTGTTATGCCGATACTCAATATATTGTGTCGGAGACACTGATCAAATGGTACAATTTACTCGTGTATGCACATTATAATTATCTCGTAACTTTTTAAACGTGAGCGATTCAGTACCTGCTTAGACATAAGTCAAATAAATGCACCTAAAATAATCCTATGTTCTATGGCTTTAGTCAATTCTCAATTGTATGATATTCCATACAGGAGTTACAAGAGTAAGTAGAGGTATTTCGTAAGTTTATGCTGGTAAAAAGATTTTAAATTTAGGACAGACTAGTTTTTAACTCAATAGTGTTCAAACTAGTATGTATTACAATCAGAGACCCATCTCATCTACGGAGGAGGAAAATCGAGATTCTTTAACATTTCCTAGACGTTTTTAAATCTGTAATATTAAAATCTAACATTTGATAAATATTAAAACCATTCAATTAAACATTTGTAACTGATGATGAATGTTGTCTCAATGCTCTACACTATTTCCGCATTATCGAATGATGGTGATGCGAATGGTTTGAACGAAAATCGTCGAGAATCGGACTACGGCTAACTGACGCGGAGATAAGAATCTACGGCTACCATTTTAAGTCTTAAGACCTACCAATGTAAATATCGCAATCATCTACTCCAATGGACCAAGGTCACATCGACCGCGGTAGAAAATCTACCGTGGCGTTCGTAGTCCACATTACAGGTACTAAATGATAGGGGTCCAGTTTGGTTAGTCTTTAGTGACAGTCGTGCACTCGTGCCTTTCGATTTTCGTTAATCGTCTACCAGTGTGTATTAATATTAATATTGCCAAATTCAACAAAATTCTGGCGAAACGAGTGAAACATTATGTTATACTTAGGTACGAGGTACCTATTGGCTATTAGCGGCAATTATTATTTCACACGTCCGTCAATCGTTTCTCGAAGCAGGTAAGACGTACAGCGTGTCACCTATATAATTAGGCCGTTAATTTTGTAAATTATTGTATTGAAATGAGATTATAAATTAGATGAATTTGGTTCATCCTTTGAGAGAAAATTGCGATTTTGCGCTTATCTGTCGCAAGAGTAGTATACCTATTGTAGCACGATTATACGAATTACCAACTGTCCAACTACCAAGACTTAAATTAAATTAAGTAAAAAGTAAAAACTCATGAATTGAGGAAAATGGAAATACTGTCTTAGAGAATTACCTGCGACACTGCATGGTGGCTATGGGCTCCCAAGCATTCCGCCTGACGTTCAATCTTTCGCCACTTGACATGCACATGGTACCGTCGTTGCCTCCTACGCAATAAAGCATATCGTCCAACGTGGCTACGGCACAGCTGCTGCGTCTGCTGCTCATGGCCGGCACAGTCATCCACTTGCTCATTCTCGGATCGTACCTTTCAACGGTTGACTGGTAGTTTGTCGAGTCAAAGCCTCCCAGAGCGTACAGACAGTTGTCTAGAGGGCAACCACAAAACGTATAGATGTATAGACAAATACATATGTATTCCGATTGACCAATAATTAAACAAAAAAGTTCATATGGGACAGTTCGAGATATTTCACAAAACCTATTTATCTACGAGGTCTATTTAACAGTGACCTGAACACTGAGTTTCGCCGGGATAGCTGTGAGACGTTTGTGTAGGTTCAGGTGAAACTATGAGAGTGTACGAGATGTCGCGTACTCACGTGTAAGGAGTGCGGCTGTGTG
This sequence comes from Myzus persicae, assembly GCF_001856785.1. Taxonomy (NCBI): domain Eukaryota; kingdom Metazoa; phylum Arthropoda; class Insecta; order Hemiptera; family Aphididae; genus Myzus; species Myzus persicae. Next base: position 65,715 of record NW_019103965.1, read on the forward strand.
AGTAGGACACAATTTGGTTGAATGAGAGTTTAGATTCAAGTAGGTACTGCTTAGACACTTACTTGGAAATTTGAGAAATGTACATTTTGGAACTTGTTCTAATAATGATGATAGTTAATAAACAAATAAATACATTTGTATTTTAACTGTAGTATTACTATTTATTGTCGAGATAATCTATCAGTTAAAATTTTGCCGGGTGAAGCAAGACTGCATAGTCATCTTTTGAAAAGTAATATCATATACATCTTAACATTCTTAAACTATTTGTCTTACCGACGACGGATACGCGGCAATATCGTCGACGAGTGGTCATACTAGGACATGACGACCAAACGCCAGTCAGTGGGTCGTATCGTTCCACACTGCTCAGGCAGGACGCTCCATCAAAACCACCACATACGTACAGCAACCCGTGGTTGGCACTAATGCCTAGGCAGCTTCTCTTCGTGCCTAGTGATGTGACTGCCGACCACCTGTTACAATTCGGGTCATAACACTCAGCCGAAGATAGATCCACTATGCCATCGTATCTAAACATTATCAACAATTCAACAATATAATATCAAAGGGTGAAAAATCGTACAAATATACACTACATAGGTAATTACATAAATATATACATATTATACATTCAATCGTTCGACATTTGATTTTAAAGTTAACTGAGGTATTACCCGGAATTCAGAAAGCGGGAAGTAATAAAAGTCGATGTCCCGCCATGCTGCAGAAACGGTAAGTCAAATATGTGTAGGTGAAACAAGAACTATTGTCCAGTATCTTTTATATTGTATAATTAATATTATGGAGGAAAAATCTCAGAAAGTGAAAAATGAAATATAAAGGTGCCTATACCAAATAATATTCTAATATTATATAATTGTTTTAATAATATATGATCTAGATAACGATAACTTTTTTAATTACATTTTTATTTTTATTATTATTGTCTATAGCACATTTCTTATAAACCGTATGTATTTTTTAAAGTAGGTAAACTTTTACATATTATAAATGTACAGGTATACCGTGCACAATATAGTATATGAACTATAACAATAACATAAATGTTTTAAGTGTGAAATACATTTTCTATTAATTTTTCATATCTCTTTCAATGTATAATAATTATAGTGTATAAATATACATACTTACATTTCATATTACGTAAATACTTTATACATGTATATGTATTTTTTTTTACTACAATATTATGGTATAAATAAATTATTTTATAGTGGAGAACATACGCATAACATTTTATCCATCTAAAATAAGTCAAACCCCGTTCATGGATATAAACCTGCAGGGTACGCAAGGCTCATTTGTCACCAAATAATAGGTACAGCGTATAGTACCTCAGTACGTGCATGGCTGTATACTACAGACATTAGGTGTAGATAGATATAATAATAATAATAATACCCTCCGATAGCGTAGATCAATTTGCCCAGCGACACGATACCCGCACGACTTCGACATTTTGACATGGGCGCGATGGGCAGCCAACGGTCGTGTCTAGGGTTGTAACACTCACCGGCGCTGTGTATAGTGAACAAGCTACCACCTCCTATTAAAGTTCAACGATAAAATATAAAATTATTCGATTATAGAATAACACACTGGGCAGATATAATCAGGTATATATAAGGTATTTTAAATATTTCATCATCGAATGCTCACCAATGGCGAATATGTACGGCATCAGGCCATCCGGGCTCCGTTGCTCGGTCTGTTTGCTAGCAAAATCGGACCTCTGGTCCGGCAACAGATGGTACTTCATGGCGCCCAACAACAGGTCCTTGCAACTGGGCTCGCTGCGCACCAGCGGTTCCGTTTCCACTACGTTCAACAGGAACATTTTTGACATTTGGGCTAGTCGCACGTGGCCCAAAAGCTGTAATACAAGGTATGTTATAGACGTTAAATATTTTTTTGTCGCGAGTTCCCTTAATATAGGAATATTAAACGACTAAATGTCAAGCTACCAATTATAATAAACTGTTTATCTGTTATATCTGTATAAAAATGTCTTTTTGCTGCAGAACACCAGTGGCATCGTATTGTGTAGTGCATACGATTAATATAATAAAATATATATTATGGAGCTTTATTCACCAAGCATACCAATAACCTCCAATTTTTTCTTGGATAATATATCTATTCAAATTTGGATTTTTGGAATTATTGAGGAACTTTTGAACTACTTAAGGACCGTATTATATATTTTCAATTAACATTAGATTGTTCACACCGTTTAAGGAGTGTTTTAGGTACAGCGATACAAAACTTCTTTTTTAAAATGAAAACCAAGCTTTTTTACTGTAAATCATGAAGCGGATGATTTTTTTTGAAAATGTTGATGTATCTAAATCAAAATTAAAACGAGTAGTTTCCGAGTTAATATAGAATAAATTATTTAGTATTTACCAAAGAATTGTAATAAATAATAATTAAAATAATAGTCCTTACAATTTGTTTTATAAAACTATAAATTCATGAAATATTTAATCTAATAAATAATAAAAATAATCTAATATAGGTATAATTAGTAATTACTATACTTAGACATTTTTTACAAAATATAAAATTTCGATCGATCAATAAATGACTATAATCTTCAAATGGTGTACAAAGTTACATAATTCAAAAACTATTCGTTCAAATTTCTAATTAAATATATAATTATTTTCAAAAAAATCATCTACTTAACAATATTTAAGGGGAAAAGGGAGATTCTCATTTGAAAAAATGAGTTTGATATCTCCACAAGACACTCTTTAAATATTGTACAAAATCTAAGTATTTAAAAATGAGATCACTACTAGGCAATTCAAAACATTTTAATTAATTATTTATTAAATGAAGAAATGGGTAAGAGCGTGCTTGGCGAATCACTGTATATTATAAAATTCGTTTTTCTATCAAAGTCTGAGTTTATTATTGACCATTGTACCTGAGCGATGTACTGAGATCGTTCGGAGGGATTATGTTTGATCCAATCCATGACAGCCACGAAAACCTGCTCTTCTGAAACAACGTTCAATTTGTCGTTGGATACTAAATCTTCAACCTGAAAATTATATAAGTGGTAAGTCTTATACCGCAGTTTTTTTCGTCTTTCACATGTCTAAATCGTTAAAATTGTATTCAACCGGGTGACGATACATCATTAGGTAGGTATAGGTGTATCCATCCAAGCGATCGAGTTTTGCAAGTACCTACTTATTTCCATATTCCAGTTAACCTTTTACTCTGGCTTAATTTATTTCACCGCTGTCGTTCTTCTCATGCGTTGTTTTTAATCAATTTTCCGATCACGTGTTACACTTTATATATATATATCACATATTAGTTATTAAAATAAACACCATACATACAATATACTGTATATACTATATATAAGCTATTATACGCGTCCCCGGAGGCAAATGCAGGTTGATTCTGTCTACTAACATAATATAAGCTCGTGTAGTATTTTATTCAATCTAAATCGCTGTGGAACTTTATCCTATATTTTATCGCCGTGTCCTATTGATTTTATATTACATGTATAATATTGTTTCGTTCTATGTGCATTACATTAATAATAAGATCTCTGCCGCGGGTTAAAAAGCAACATACCTATACGTCGTAAATAATAGACAGACGTGGAGAGAGTCTTGACGAATAAAACGACATCATTTCATTTCACGTGACGTCAGACAAACGATGTCATATACACACAAATATTATGTATGCTATTTAAAATGTATGTCTGTGCCGAAGGGAAATTTAATTAACATTTAACTTTTTGGCATACAGACTGTACCTATAGCCATTGTAGCCGGAATAAATTAATGTAATATATCAAGGAACATTTTAAAAATAAACTAATTCTGTAATGATGATATTATTTAAATTATTATAATAACAAATAATATACTCGTTTCTTAGTTAGGTATATTACAATCTTATTGCTTTTCTCGATTGAAAAATAATTTCACACGAGATAGTTTAATATAAATAAGTTATAATAATAATATTATGTGGAAGGGTAGTCGCAAGTTATAACGTTCGCACGGGGTGAACATTCTCATTAGTCTATACCGCGCGCTGTCAAGGACCTACCGCCGACGGTCTGTGACGCCATAATATACGCCATACCCTCCTCGCCCAGGTCTGTGAGGTTTCACCCACTCACTACAAGTTTCTACCCCAGTCTGTCTGGGGTGACAGACCACAGCCCACTCTGCAAAGGACCGCTGAGCGTCGACGACCTTTGGGCTCGCCGCAGCAGTCCCAGCAGGGTTTTATTAATATATTCGGTACTTAAACAAAATTCGGTACAGAAGCAGCAGGTCGATTACCTCAGAAAACGATAGAAAAAGAAATTCTTCAGTTTTCACCACTTCTTCGAAATTCTGCAATGCGTAGCGGTGTGATCGGGTTCTCAGCTCGTTGCACGAGTGCGTCTCTAAATCAATCAAAAAATATATCATTTATAAATTATTTATTATTCCTTATGATTATAAACGATTTGTGTTTATATTTATTCAAATCTACTCTATTATTTTAACCCCAACTTGTTAAAATTATAATAAATCTTTGATAACATAATGCACAGTGGCGCAACTTCGAAAATAATATCAGGAGAAGGGGTTACTTATATAATATATATACAATATACATATATCAAATAGATATAATAGCACGCTTGCTACATAGACACATAGTTTATAATATTAAGTAATATTAAAAGTGTACCCTACTTATATGATTAGTCCGTCTAAATCCATAGGGCCTGAGCAGTGAGCATAGATATCATTTTTAACAAAAAATAGAAAATTGATAAAACATCGTAAGAGTGGAATTTTTCAACGGGTAATCGTTTCCTAAAGCACACGTAATATCTTTTGTTGATAGAAACATGGATTTGTTGGCAACTAACTTATTTATAATATATTGTAAAACATATATTTCTAAAGTAATGCATCTTGCTTTTTAATTTTTACTGGTGTAGGATTATTGTACCAATTTATTACTTATGAAAAACGTAATTTATAAATATAGATAAACGGTAAAGTTGTAAAAAGTAATTTGAAAATGTATCAAAGGTCAGATAAAAAAGTACGCCGGCCGCCAGTTGCCCATCCCAGCTCTATAGAGTTAATTTACTTTTTGGGCCCTATACTCGTTAATCCCCTAGGCTTCCAGATGGGAGATGGCTTAAAGCCAATCGCCTCTAGAAAACGAAAGCGCACTACGACAACGACTTACACGATATAGGAGAAGTCTTAGTGATAATTTATTATTTAAGAAGTCATTATTTGAATCTTGTTAATCTGGGTTTTCTGCGAGCAAGAAACTTATATATGAGTTGTCTGCACCGATCCGTATCGCGAGACGAGGGTGCTTAAATCTCAGTTGATAGATCATGTTCGACATTTTACATTTTTACACAATACCTATATTATATTAACCACGGGTATATACCTACAAATAATATACGCTTTATAGTTTATACACTATCCAATACTCGTTCGCAATCGATATTGATTATTGTCGTGAATAAATAAATATTTATTACGTGACATGTTGGACTTATATTATACTGGCTATATTATAGTCATATAAATGTATGTAGGACGTAGGTATACTCGTGTTTTAACTTTAAACATAGATATAGGTGAAACTACGGGTCAGGCCAGTCCCTGACCTAATACTGACTGGATAACATACTAATTTAATAGAATTTAAAATTTAAAACTTATATTTTGTAATTAGATTTTTTTTCAAATTTATACCATTTAATAGCCTGTCCTGTTAACATTTTCTAGTTTCGCGTACCCATGACTTAAAAAATTATATTTTATTATTCGTATTTGTGTATACGTTTTATACAGGCTATTAATTAAACTACAGTATACTTGGTACTTAATTGCATTATAATCGGTATTCGACGACACTTACCGGCAAACTGCCTGATTCCCAAACAATTAGTCGGGTGCAACTGTTTCATCAGGAACGTGCAGCACGCGTCTCGGACAGAGTTTATCTGAAGCAATGACGACGCGGGTAACAGTACCTGTGGGAAAAAACAACACCGTATGATATTATAGCAAAACCGTATACTGATATACCAATATGAAAATCCCGTGTAGCGGAAAATTTGTCGATAATAAAACACGCGGCGTCGGTGGTGGTGTCCTTGGACGGTCACACCACCAATCCACCACTATACTGTGACATCACTACTAGCAATATATATTTATTAGTATGACGTTTAACGTCAGTCCTTAAGCACGTAACGTCTGACCTAGTTATGACCGTGGACGAGGGAGACGGATTGTGTGTTAAGGGCAAACAAAAGTTCATAATCAAATGACACGACGATAGACTATAAGCTACATGGTGTGTAATAGACCGAATAAGGTCAACGACTAATTTGGTATCCCGACGGGATTTTTTACGATCCATTCCACGAAAGTAAGACTCTAAATGGACAACTATTTACATCGATCCGATTGATTCGAAACAAAAATGCAATTAAAATCGCAAACTTTAAAGACGTAAACAGAAAAACACGATTAGTCAGATTAAACAGTTTTGGTTTTTATTGGCGTACCTATCTATTTATAAATAGGCTGACGTGAACCATTAAAAAACATAAGGCAAGAGAAAAGAGATATAAACGTAGAATTGTTTTGGGAGAAAGAGAAAACTTGCGTCGTCCTTCCTCGAGATTGATGATAATAGGATTGTAGTTGGCGTGTGCGTGTATATTTATTTATTAACTTTCGGTTTTCTTTCTTTTCTAGTTCCCTTTGTATTCCCGAGGGGTTGTTTCAAGTATATACGATTTTGTATATGCCTTATCCAATGCCCTTTAATCTTATTTTTGAGATGGGAATCTGTATTCCTATGTAAGTACGTATACACAGGTGTTGTGTCGTCTCTAGTTAGAGGTTTGTTGATGATAATATTTTTGACGTAGCCGGAAAGCAACTAAAGAAAGGTAGCCAGATGATTACACACTTTTTATTTATGACAGCAGATAAAGTTGTATGTATTATGTTGTACCTACTGATGTTGAGCCCTCCGGGAAGGCCAGATTACTATTATTGAGATCAATTTATAAGTGTCTATACGCATTATTTCGAAAAGTTCGAACTTAAAAAAAATATATACAATATATATATATATACTAATCAAAGACAACATTTTTGAAAAAAATATGTTTTGTAAGTTGTTAACAATTTGAATGATAACATATATTTTTATTTTATGTCCAGAAGCAGAATATTTTCTCGTAGTATTTTGTTTCTTAAAAATTGGATTTCGAACGAGTAGTTAATTATTTATTTATGTTACTATGCAAATATTTAAAATTTTGATAAGAGGAGTCATCTTCCAAAGTGTTGGTCCACGATGACTTCGCTTATCTAAAATTTAAATAATATAATCACAGAACAATAACCTCGCTTGTAACTAACAGTTATAACTTTTTAACAACTTTTAAGAGTTGTGACTGTGAGCGTATTGAGCCGAGAGTTAATAGTAAATACATTCAATACAGAGTAAATAAAACAACACACGGAATATTGAAAACAGACACTTTTATTCCCACAATTCAACCTACCTATATATGATGTATCATAATATTATATGAACTCGTTGGACATCACGCATGGTGACGTCATGACGATTCATTGAATGCCTATTTAATTTCCGACTTAGGTATTGACGTATTGATATTTAAGTATTTAGCACCAAGAACAAACTACAAAGTCAATTCCAAACACAAAATATTTACATATCCAAAAAATAATTTCTAAAACTATTCCGTATAATTAAATTTCGTTTTTTTTTCTTTCACTTTTAATAATTAGAAGTGGTTAAACAGAAAAATTAATTCTTGAAATTATATAAACTATTTACAGGCTATAACATTTCATTACGTATTTCTGTGAAAAGAATTACCTATTACATTAGTTTCTTACTTATTGTTAACCTCGAAATAAAATATTAAAATATAAATTATTTTGAAAATTATTAAAACAAATGAAAATCAATATGCGTTTGATATAAACTGTAATTTATCAACTATGCATAATTAATATAGGTCGTAGGTATGTGCTTATTTTAATCTTAGATTTAAGTTGTTAAGTATATCACTTAAAAATTATAAATAATATTTAGTTAAATTTATGAAATACATTAACTGGATAATAGACATATTAATTTATTTATTTATTACAATGTATTACAAGTGTTGATAAACACAAATAGTCCAGTAATATATAAGCTATGAATAAATTTTAAAACACTCAAAATGTACTCTATTTTAAATTCGAACTCGGTTGGTAGTTAGATGGATATAGATACATAACTACATTAATTCTGTAAGAAAATGGTATTTCAGATTTAAGAACAAATCAGTTATCCTAATAACCGTCATTACTTTATATTAGTCATTATTTAGGTAGGTCTATACTATATACCAACCTGAACATTTTCGTCTGTTATGTGTACTTGGCCAGTATATGTATACTCGATTAGAAGTTGTAAAGCACCCAAGTCTACGTCATGTAGTTCGACTTCGGATTGTAATTTTTCAGCCATGTCGTCTATTGAAAAAATAAAATGTTTTAATAAGGAAAAAAGAAAAACTTAACATTCTCACCGTTGAACATTGCGTAAAAATAAGGACTGGATGAGGCTAACACCAGTCTATGAGCTTTTGTTACGCTGTTGCCGACTCGAAGGGAAACGTCACAGAGCTGTAAAGTATATTGAAAAAAAAATTACTGAATCTGATAAAATAATATAATTTTACACGAATATCGTATAATTTTTGTACTAAGTTGTCGTACTTGGATGTTGACTCGCATCTTATTGATGACGGAAAACGACGACATGGGATGGTCGGGATCGTGGTGCAGATAACAGGACATCGGTTCCGGCGATTCGCAAGTCAGAGTTTCTTCAATGACACTTTCTTCTTGTTCTGAAATACAGTTAATAAAATATTTCAATACAGTGCAAGAAGGTTGAAGATACATGGGCTATTATAAATTATAATATGTTGTTTAATCAATGCGATTGTAAATATTTAACTTATTTAATTATAAAACGATCACATAACCATATAATATAATATACATAGGATTTTATAATATTTAACCACACACTTTAAGCGTTTCCCAAATAAATCGTATAATAGCGTCTTCGTATAGTTCACATCCCAGACATGGCGGAATTGGCGCCACCCGGGCACCACCACCACATTAACCGGCGCCGCCGAAAGGATTCTGTCGATAATTCAGGGTTTTAGGGTAACTCATTTTATGTATACAATGAAAACTTTTTTACATAATAATCGGTTTCATTATGTTCTACGTGTATCCCCAGCGTTTTCGACGGGCATAACGGATTTTTTTTATGGATTTTGAACGAAGCGATTGTATTTTTTAAAACAGTTTTTGTGTATAGTCGCTTCGTGGACTTACTGAACGATTCAAGATAATATTGCACTCAGTATAAACGGGTAGATGCAACGATTAAACAATAACCAAAGTAACTTACATATGAATCCTGTGATGTGTTGTCAAATTTTAAATTATAATCTTAATCAACTAATCAAGAACTCAACTGGATGCCTATCTATTTATTTTTGGGCTTGTCCAATGAATAATAATTTTATATTATGATCATAGAGTTTTGCAATACTCTCATATAGTCTCATCTCATCTGTATAATTATAACACTCGTTGTGAGTTGTAGTTATCGCTAAAAGTTCCAATCGGATAATGGACATCAGTAATAACAGAAGTTGAAATCTACTTTAAAGCTTAAAAGTTGTATAGTTTAAAACTATGTTCGAATGCAATGCCTGTTAAGTGATTAGTGATTACTATACTTAGTCTTTACAAGAACTGACAATGATCTATATTCATAGCTGATGGGCGATGGCAGTAGGTACCTACGTAGCTCAGTAATAATAATATTTATATGCCGGATTACTTTCTGTAATTTAGTAGAAACGCATATATTATAGGTACTATTATACTATGTTCAGCAACATTTTATCGAACGCATAATTCCAGTTAAAATGTTACGCCTTGAAATGACAAGGGTAATAGTGATTAGTAAATACGTCATTATAGTTACGATACCAGACTTCGTACTGCAGTCGAAAAGCTTTTTTAATTTTTTATTGCTGTAAGTATATAATATATACTATTACCTAATTACTTATATACATAATTCTTATAAATATAATTTAATTTTTCCTATCTGCTCGCATGTTGTTAAGTCCACGGTATGTTTAGTAATATTCATGGTTTTTAAGCAAATTATTATGTATACTTCATGTAGGACTTAATTAAGACTCAACATATTATCATCTACTATATGACTGTAAACTCTATTAAGCAGACGGGCAACAGAAAAAAAAAGAAAATTGTAGTATAACGACTATATACTATACAGCATATACCATTATGTACACTGCGATATATTATTATCATATTGTAAATGATGAGTTTTCTAACGATTGGCATGTATACGCACAGCAGTCGCGTGTCTTGGGTCAATTGACGACGACCCGACCGACCGGTTTAATCAGACTTGACGAGCGCCCACAAACGCATGGCCATTGGCGAGGCCCTGGCCGGCGGCAGTGGTTAGAGCCACGTCAAACTCCAAACGACAAGCTGATGGATTATGTGGATGGGTTCGACGGAGTTTCCCGTCAAACTCGATGGAATTATAACCGAACGCATTAAGCGACGAAAAAAGTTGTATTTCTATCGGTCTACGATGTTCTCTAGGATCGATCTTGCCGGTCAATCTATCATTTATATCAATATAAAAAAATATAAATACCTATACGCGTGTTGTACACAGTGACTTATATTCTATTGTAAAAAAGTTCGTCACGTATAGGCTCGTTACACGCAGAGTAAGTACCCGCAAACAAGGTTGGTACTGCGGCAGGCAGTGGGGTAAACAGAGAGGGGTTGGGTGTTTAACCCTCTCGCCTCCATTGACTGTTTTCCCTCTAATAAATGTATTATCTATTTATGTATGAAAAGTGTAGAAAACTCGGTTTAATTTATATTTAACCCCCTCCCCCCCCCCTTCAAAATCTTGGCTGCTCCACTGGCGGTAGGGGAGTAGCCAACATAAAGGTTTTATAGGAAATTATGTTGAATATTTACATTTATGCGAATATCTACTTCGGAATTACATACAGCAAATAAATATTTCTATTGAATTTTCGTTTGTTCAATTAAAGCTATAAAAGTTTCCTCGAAATGTAAAATCCTACTTTACCTTGTGGAATTCTTACCCATAATTTAAACACCTATACCTGTATACATATTATGTTTTTCTTGTATGTATTAACTGAAGTCTGTTAATATAGATGTATTTTTTACATTTTTTTTTTACATTCTGCGAATTAGTCAAATGACGCATTGACGCAGCAATATACATCAGTCATCAGGACTCTTTTACGGTAGGTAGTGAACTAGTGTTATTAACAAAAAATAAAGCATTATCGGTACCTAATCGATTTTATTTATATGAACTGTTTGTGGGTGGACACTATCGTCACTATTTCCTAATCCTTAATCCAGTTAATCCTATGTGTTACAAGAACAGCCTTATTGACTTAGTTTTTCCAAATAGCACGTAATATTATATTATTGTTATTCAATATTTATTACCTACGTAGATGATCTGAACAATTTCGTTTTTTTGATTTATCTACACCTCCCGTCCTTCCATATTTTCTATAGGTACCTAATATGGTATACAGTATAGGTACACAGACGCAAACTATAAAGGCGGTGACGGTAAACAGTTTTATCGATTGATTTCACTGGGTCCTTATCAATAATTGCTCCGAAATGACCTTTTTACCTATAAAAATAGATCGATTGTATATACTCGCACTGCGTATCAACTCCACCGAACTTTTTTACATGTTGATTCCGCCGACTATCAATCCGCTGAATATTTGACAATGATTCACATATTTTTATAATAATAAGACGAAATGCTGTAAAAGGCTTATTTTATGATATATAAGTTATAACACCAACAAAATATAATATACTACCTATATAATATATTGATATGTCATTATATAAATGTTTTACTTCATTAGTATTTAGTGCACACTACATACCATAACTGAACTTCGAAATATACTTTTTTGAAGTTGATAAATAGATAATGGTTATCCGTATATTTGAGTTATATTATATTGATTATTGATTTTATATTTTATTGTATTTATTGTATTATGAATGATCAATTAATTTAATTTTGGGACAAATGTTATACTGTATATTTAATTATTTTAAGTATATATTCTATACATCTGGCACTAATTCATATAAGTTATTAAATTATTACAATTAAAAAAAAAATGACAATTGTCTTTAATTTTGTAAATATAACAAATCACTAGTATTTGAGTTAAATAATTTTAAAGAATTTTACGTTGTATCTTATATTTTTGTCCCTGTCATATTGATGTATAACTGGGTTGTTTAATAGATACCTCTACTTTTTGTAAAATATTTTGTAAGTTGACATTGTAAGTTTTTCCGTTGTGGACGACAATGTTTGACGATTATTTAAATAAAAAAAGATAAATTTACGATCATGGTGAACTGTGTATACCTATACTGATAGTAAAAAAAATTCCATACAATATTTTATTAATAGAGTAAATCGGTTATTGTTTAATAAAGTTAGCGGAATCGACATAAATAAATAGCAGGCAGAATCGATAAACCCTATTTCACTCATCGTTTGAAAATAAAATAATATAATATATAGTGAATAAAATAATAATATTGATGTAAAACGTATGTCTCCAACACAATAACATTAGGTACTAGGTAATCAAATTATGTAAGTCATATTTTTTTTTTTGTGAAAATATGTTCAATAGTACTTGGATTATTATTTAGTATTTTAACGATTACTCATTTATGAAAATTAAAAAATATGGTTGTTATTATTGCTTCTTATAATTATTATTTTGATTAATTTTTAATAAAACCGAACATCATTCCTATCTATATATTTTATTATTATACATAAACCAGCTATTACCTACTGCAGCAGCATATTATACACGACGATAACGGGTAATTGGTAATAAATAATAATAATAGGTAGGTAAGGCCTATTCAAATTAGACGTATAACCGTTAATTATTGTATTGAGCTATAATACATTTTACTATATATACTATTACTATATACTTATAACAATATAATAAGATGTGCGTGTAATAACAGAGCTAAATATATGAAACAAAAATTCATTTGAGAAATTATGACTATACTGCAGTACCTACTTCACAGATGCCGCAGCAACAGTCGCATGCGTCCGGATGCATCATAATATGTAGATACAGGGTTTTTTTCAGACAAGTGTGAAATTTATGTTTTGAGTCTTAATAGCACCTATTAATTTATATATTTTTTTGTAATTATTATAGTTTTATATATTTTTTATCTCTTTCTCTCTCTCATTTAAAATAAAAGAGTGTTAACTTTCAATTTTTCAATTCTTATTATCAGACTTTATTTAATGATTATAAATTGTATTTTTTTGGAGCATTTTAACATACCATCAAGATTGGTCTGAGATATAAGATTAATGATCGGTTAATGTGTATTTATTTAACGTTAAATCTGGTGAATGCCAAAATATCAAACTTTAAATATGTCACGTGTATTTATAAATTTAATTGTTATTTTTCAAGTTCAAGTTAAAAGATAAATCAAAATATAATGGGTGAATTTTACAATACATATACTCATATACATATGCATAACATTTATATGTACGTATACTATAACTATGTAAAATTTAAATACATTTTACAACTATGTTTTCAAATATGAAAAAAAATACGAATATACTCCAAGAGGACTCAGATATTAAACCAACAGTCAGCCAGTCAGCGAAAAAAAAAACACGCTGTATATACAGCGATCGTGTATTTTGCACATTATTATAATTAATATTACTGTTGCTATTAATTTGTTTTATGAGAGATGAAACTAAAACATTTTCTAGTCTACCTATCTAGCTACAATAAATGAGGATAGATTAATTCTGAACAAGAACGATTATACTGCAATAATATGGAATTGATTACTGTATTCATAAATTACACATTCAATATATAACTACTAATTGCTATCTACTAATATTTTAATGATAAATAGACAATAGTACGATACATACGTACTTACAAACGTATTGTTTACTTTATTATATACCTATACATGTTACTATGTTAGCAATAACCATTAACCATACCATAATAATACGATACTTTTATGATATAATATTATGTGACACTAATTATTATGCCCATCGTAACTCGGAAGTAGTAATAGTACCGTACTACCGCCGAACCATCAATGTAAAAATAATCGATGATAAATCATATATTCTACTTATATTTTCTTCCAAAGGCGTACTGCATTATTTCGAATACTTCTTCGTTTTCTGATATATATATAATGTTATTATCATAACAATATTTATACACAATATAGGCAAGCAAATCGGGGGGAACTCAAGTGGGCGACGAGGGTGTCAATCCCCCCCCCCCCTTTGGCTTATTATTATCATATGAAATTTATGATTAAAAAGTGGCAGTTTATTACCTACTATAATATAACGTGGTCTGAGCATAATCTAAAATGCTTATCTTCCATTTCAAAAAAGCTGAACACGCTAATGACGACAATCGAACAACGCGATTTTGAAATTATATGATGCATGCAACAAGTAATACACATTCTTTCCTATCAATACAGCTCAATAATAACACAATATTGATATTATATACTATTATTTTATTCCAATTAGTATGTGGACATAAACATAATATTAAACGACAGAGTTCGATTTGTGTGGTCGCGTCTCTAATATGGTAATTAATTCCCCTCGAATGTGACATACTGACATACTGCTGTCGGCTTATATGAGTATTTAGTATACCTATACTTGTCATAAAAGTATAGGTAATTGTAATTTACCGTCGACCGATATTACACTTAGTTTACTACCATAAATATTGTGCAAAACGGATGAGATAGATCTCGTATTATATTTATCTCAATCGCGTAAATACCTATTATATTCAAAATTCAAATTATAATAACACTGTGGTTTTAAGGAGAAAAGTACGTTTTTATAGAAATTAGGTGTACTCGCCAACACGATATTGTGTACAAAATTACAAACAAGCGATGTATTCAACGTTTAAAATAATAATAATAAAATTAATTCGTCAAAGATAATATAATAATGGTGTTCTTTTCGATATCGTTTCGATCACTCGTATATTATGCGTAGGTCGTAAGTAATATACTAATATGCCTAAGTATAATGACTATTGACCATAATGTATAAATTGTTTTAATTATTTGTGTATCCCAGAGTGTACAATTATACACGTATATATTATACCAAATACATCAAATATCCACTTCTTTATACTTCTAATTATGTACAATTTTCAATACAATAGTATACAATAGTTCGGATCAAAATATTGAAATGGAAGTTTGGAATAATAACTTTAAAAGAACGTTCTTTGAAAATCGAATATTTAAGAATATCTATCATCAGTATTCGGTAGGTATCATCGTTTATATATACCTCGGATACGTTTTCAGATTTAAATTTAAATAATATTTATGAATGCAAATATAAAAAGTTCCAGTCCCTCTTCCCCTATAAACCTCTAAAAACGTCTCTGTTACAGCATATATTAGGTACATACGGACAATATTCCATTACAGCCTCGCGATGGCTAGTCGGAAAACAATCGTAGTATTGTACCAAAACTGGTTGAATTCGATGCAATTATATTATATAGACCAAACGAAATAATCAGACGTCTGTATTGTAGTACCTACGATACCTACTACCTACCTATGATAAATTTTCTTATACTTTTAGCCATAGTGCCTATATTAATTATATAAACATAATATATTTTTAGATTTATAGTAATATTAATTACTATGATTACTAATGATTTCGTCACTATTATAGTGACACTATAGCACAATATGCAAACGTTTTTATCAGTGCGATCCATCACATTCCATAGATATTCCAAATTTAATTGTAATCGCCCAAAATTTGGTCGCTTCAAAGAATTTTATTGACCACACTGCGTTATATACAAATGTACTGCAGACGTGCCAATTACGTACACATGAAGTGTAATGTACACAACATTATCACACGCCTTGCCGAAAATCAATCTGTCGACAAGGCAGTATCTCCGACACCCGTCCCACCGAGCTTAGAATTTCCGCAAATCTATAGACCTACTTTAAATGTTATTACGTCGTGTTGTTTTTCTTCGTCGTCAAAGTCCTCGTGATTGTTTTATAAATACACTACTCTTTGGTGAGAAACTACCGAGAAATGTCTCCGAATAATATATAACAAATATATCGTCGCAACGCAATACGACACTGGCATTTTCCAATACTACGAACAAAGCAAAACTATAAAAAAAATATTTTATTTTATTTAAAACAGCTGTATAGCCACGGTGATGATGACTTCTGCAGCAGAATCAAACAAAAACTGAAAAACGACATAATGGTGTTTAGTGAAATTCGCCGTTCGAATAGTAAACACAATAGGTACACAAAGGCATTACATAATAAAGTAATATTATCAGGACTGTAGGCACTTGAGCAATATATTTATCGAATTTACTTTAACCATGGTATGGCGCTTGTCCAAAATTGTATACACTATTGTTTTGCGCATAGATTAAACCACGAATAGAATAAAAAAAAAAAACAGAAACATCCACAAAATAATTTCGACCTCGCCAGAGTTTAGGGTTATGATTATTTTTCATTTTTTGCAACGTTTTTTTTTTTTTTTTGTACATCAAATGTATTTTTATTCTAGTCAAAGTTTGTAGTAGAACGTAAAATCACGGGCCTCGTTTAAAGTGAAGAAGTATTTATTTTCTAATTTTACCACAATATATGTAGTCATTCAAAGTGTGAGTACCTATCTATAGGCTATACTACGCTATTTAGGTTGAAACGTGTTCACATCCATCTATTCTATAAAATCGACGTTTTTTTTGGTTTTGGGATATTATTTGGTTAGGTCTTTTAAGCCCTCATTTGGTTAACAGAGAAGAACAAGATGATAATCTGATTATTAATAAAGTTCATGCCAACGATAAAAAATATTGATCTCAATCGAAAAAGATTCTTGTTTAAAAGAAAATGCAAATGTAAATATTATGCTAAACGCATTTACATTCAGAGTATATATGCCTCTGAATGTATATGCGTTTAACATAATAGTCAATATTGATGCAGTAAATTTTTTATTCAGAACTGTGACCCTTCAGTATAATCTAAAAAAGTAATTGAATATTAAATAATATGAAGATTTAATTAAAATTATTATTGAAGTGGAATTTTTTAGAAATAAAAACAATTTTTTCCAGGTCAATGCAGTTATGCGCTATTTATTAAAATAGTATTATTACCTATGTAGGTACTACATAGTATGTCGGTACTTATATTATCGACTTTATAATATAAGCAAGTAGGCAATTAATTTTATTTATGCAAAATATTATGATACTTTTTATTGCTGGTTTAGACAGTGAGTACAACTAATGCGTAATGTGTATGTATGATAATGTTAAAATTATGGTTTAGTTAACTGAAATATAGCTATGTGAAGTGAAGTTACTACTAAATTACATTGATAGGTTTATCGTGTATGCACTGCAAAGGTGCAATATACAAATTAATTTATAAATAATAAATTATTTTTCATCGACTTATGTTTAAAGTAGGAGTACATTTTTGAAACATCGGCAATATTATTATCGTTGCTAACGCCAAACAAACAAAATAAAAATACTTTGGAGGGTTAAAGTCACATGCGAGAAATATTTACACGAATAATCAACACTTACACGGTTTTTCGTTTATATGTTACAGAATTCAATTTAATTTAATTTAAATAAATGTAATATATGGCATACACATTTTTACACCATTAGTTGATAGCGTTTTATCTTTGTATAATTTAAAAGTTAAGCTGTTATAAATATAATAGGTACCTACTGTAATTTTTGGGGGTGAATTATTTAATCTACATTGTATATACGACTCTACGAAGGACTCTTCAAAAGTAGTAACTATTAACTTAAAAATGTTTTCAACCCTCATACTAAACCATTTGCAGGAGCAAACGCAGGAAGTAACGTTTACCCCCTCTCCAGTAATTTAAGGAAAACAGAAAAAAAAACAGAAAACGTTAATTTACAACAATATCAAATATCATGACATTTTTTCAAAAA
This sequence comes from Myzus persicae, assembly GCF_001856785.1. Classification (NCBI taxonomy): domain Eukaryota; kingdom Metazoa; phylum Arthropoda; class Insecta; order Hemiptera; family Aphididae; genus Myzus; species Myzus persicae. Next base: position 84,109 of record NW_019103965.1, read on the forward strand.
ACCACCCCGAAACATTTACCAGCGTTGACCTCTGTTCAACCGGGTTTTTCTCTCACAATACTGCGTTTCATAATTATTTATTTTATATGTATTATTGTTTTCACGACATAATTCCGGTATTGTCGTGGATTAGATTTTGACAAGATGTGAAAATGTGTAATAATTCGAATGTATTTTTAAAAACCATATATTATACACGTGCGCAGCTGCAGTGTGGTGCAAATGTTCTTATTTTTATCTATTCGTTCAACAATAAATTCAATGACACACTGCGTAGTTTAAAGTATTTATAAAACAAATCAAGTATTTCATTTTATTTTCTGTTTCATAACATAGTTATATTTATGACAATGAATTAAGGGCATAGGTATAATGTCATTACTGTAAATAGTTAAATTCAAAGTATATATACTTTTTTACTCTTAGAACAGCTATGAAGACAGAAAGAAAATATACGATGCACGTGTATCATTGCTCACTGTAAATTACAAGACTTCATTGTTACTTTAATTTAAAAATAACAATAAATAATACTAGTTTTTAGTTCTACAAGATGTTTACACACGTGATATACGTATAATATGTATATTGTGTCATTATCATTAATCGTATGAAATCAAATTGTAACTAAACGTGCCTGGACGTTTACGATAGTAATAAATGTGTATGGTTTATTGTGTCACGTTTTAAATTTTAGTAAATTATGTAAATTGGAATTTTCAACAATAAATTCTTAAAGTTTCAATCAAGCTTTTTGTACAATATGACATCGATCGAAGAAAAAAACCAAATATTATAATATAATTGTTGAACAGTGAACACTATAATTGAACTATATATTATAATAATTAATAACATCAAACATGTCGTTTGAAATTTGTTGATCTTTCATTCATTTTTCAAGAACTGATTTCTAGCTTTCATTACAAATTTCAAATATATAATGGATAAGCCTCACAAGTCACAAACAATTAGTAAGTAATATATATTAATAAACAGTTGCACAGAGTATCCTCAAACGATAAACAATAGTTAACTATACTGTCAAACTTCAATAAATATAACAGGTAGCTGCTATTGCGTACTTATACGGAGTGATTCATCAAATATGCTCACCTTTTTTCCCTCAATTTTCAGATACCAAAATCAAAATTCGAAGGAGTAGTTTTTGACTTATTTAAATTGTGTACTAATAGGATAAAATAGAATAGTAAAGCTGCAGGTCCACGTTAATGGGTTTGGAAGATATGAGGATAACTCCAATGGTGATTTGAAAATGATCAAAGTATAATAATATAAGATCGAATATTAAGTTGTTGTAAACTTGTATAAAACCATTTTTAAGAACTATTATGCTCAGTATGGGTGTTTTAATAACTGAGAAACTACTCGTTTTGATTTTGAATAAGATACATCAAAATTTTCAAAAAAAATGTAGGTACTAATTAATTTACAGAAAAAAGGGGATACTAATTTAACCGACAGGACAATTCTTAAAAGTAGTAGAAAAAAAATCTAAAGAATTTAAAAATATGGTCCTTAAGTATATTTAAAAATTCTAAAAATCAGAATTTGAATAAATTCTCTACGTAAATATGGGGGTGAGCATCCTCGGTAGGTTACTCTGTAAACTTCTACTCAATATCTATTCAGTACGACGTCAATACATACGCATTTATAGGAGTGCCAGTATGCTACATTAATAATTCCATTTTCACACATCGATTTTTGTACACGGTATTTCAATTTCACAAAAATATCGTTTCACACGGTCACATAAACCATACTTCTATTTGACGAGAGTTGACAAAATAATGTTAATTAATTATAATTATTTAATTATTATTATTAAACTATTCGTGACAAATTACACGAGAATTTGGAACAAAAATAAATTTTATCGTTGTAATTATACTATATTATTATCGTACATTTCTACGCACTGCTGTTGCTAATTAATTATATTTATTGATCATGTTTTGTTGCTGAAGATATACATTATCATATGTTATTTTTTTTTTTTTTAATTATTATTTATTATATATTATTAATACATATCATATAAGTTATACTAAATGATATACGTATATACTATATAGTATGACGTGCACAACACGTGTTGTATACGCGTATACCTGTTTAACTTCAAAATAATCCGTGTTTTATTCCATACGATTACATACCACCAAGGTTTTTACACGTCGTCGTGAGTATAATACATAATAATATTATGGTGTCATGTTGTCAATTAATGGTAAATAGTAATACACTGTGACTACTGTTTTAAGACGCAACAGTAGGGTTTTCTCACTAAACGATTCGTCTTTATCTATAATATATCTCTTTTATATACTATATAGACAACGATTCTCCATATTTTATACGTATAGTGTATATAGGTATATTTTGATAAACGATTCGTAAGTTGTTACTTCACTAATAACATATTGTCCCGATATCCCGAAATCCATAAATTTTTAATTGCATAATTAGCGTAAATTGTGTAAAGTGCGTTCACTACGGAAACAAGGAATAATCGATAACTCGGACGTTTGGTACAACTATATCTTATTGTGAGTATTTTTGAATTAGGTTTGCGGAACACGAAAGTACAGCGGTCTGTTTATCAATAACGCTGCCATAAAATGTTAGCTCGTGAATTCCGTGCATTCTCATGCATTTTTTGTTTTAACTGAGAACCCTTATTTTTAAAGTTCAGAAAAACCCAGGGATCTGCACGTAAATTATAATTTATTCGAGTTTCGCCATTATGGGTGTCGGGCAATAAATGTACTCGGGTATTCAAACGTCGGATAAAAAACGTAAACAAACATTCCGGAGTTGATAGTTGTTATTATTTGGGTTAATATGGGTTACAGGTGTCTATAGAAGTTTAGAAGAAACCCCCAAAAATATTAAAAGAACGATCAGATACATGACGTAAATTTATACCATAAGTAAGAAATTTCTCAGATATCATCAAAATAAACTACCCCCTCCCCTCCAAAAAAAAATGTTGAACATAACTCTTGTGTTTATATAGTATGTTACAAATTGATATCAATACATATTTAATTTATTTTTAAACATTTATTTACGAAATCGAACTAATATTCACATATTGTAACTATAGGCAGAAAAGTTTAATAAATTGTTGTTTAAAACTTTAAAATATATATTATTATGCATCAGCTCACGTGGATATGTTTTTTAACACTATTATATGCCAGAATATATAATATATTGGTATAATATGTTTGTGTTACCATTTATTCTATTTGATTTTACCTAAATCACCGTTAAGTATTTTACATTTTACGACAGGAAACGGATGAAAATGACACAGTTCATTAGCATACATACTGCAGTTTACATAAAGAATTGGAGATAAATCACAATCATGGCGGCATTTACGATTTACTCTCACCGAATTTAAATCACTGTCACCTTTGAAATTTGCAGTAAATAGTAGGACAGGTGTGTAATGTGTAAGCTTAGCAATGCAAATATTATTGTTTTGCAAATATATTTAAGAGAAACGACATTTTAACAAATATTTCATGATGTTTTTTTTTTTTTTATATCTGTATGATACTTCGAGAATATACGACATTTGACTTTTGAATATATTATAATATGTAATATATAAATATATATATATATATTGTAACATAAAAAACCGAATGTTTAGCCTACATATAGGTATACTAAATAGCATCACACTATTGCTGTTAACAAAATAATGATGTAGGAAATATCAATATACTATAACTTCAATGACGTTGTAGCACATTGTAAAATACGACCAGATATATAAACCCTAAAATATTATGTGATTAATATATAGATTGGAGTACATCTAATATTATTATAATCGTATTTACTGCTATGGTGCAAAGCATTTAAACTTCAGAAATTATAATTTGCGTTCTAGTGTAAACTAAATTAAATTTTAAACGGTGTATTTAGCAAAAAGTTATATCTCTCGGAATTAAAATGTGAAATTTTAATGAATATCGCCATGCGTGTAATGACTAATGAAAATATAAACGTCCCAAAGGGACGTATTACATTTTGTATTTAAATAAACACTCCCCCGTGATGGGGAAACGGGTAGATATAAATTAACGTTGTACCCCTCACCACTGTAAAATATTATATCTCCATTGAGAACATTATATTAATATATTATTATTATTTTTTAATACGTAGTAACGTTTTATTGAAAACGTAGCAGGTACCTAACGAGAATCCAATTTATAATTCGATTTCTTTTTTCGTTCATCTTCACCCGAAACTTCTTCTACAGGAATTTGATAAGTCACGACTACGGTCGAGTGCTGTGTTAACATGGCCTATTATAGTCAACACTCAACCGCATAATATTTAAATAGGATTCGGTCGGAGGCCAGTCTAGTGCAGCAGCCATTGTTTCTAAGACGAGGTAACGGCACACGCGTATCACAGGGCGAAGCACTATAAAAGCGACGGTTTAGGATTTAAAAACCTTTTCGGATTACAGTTTTCAAAATGGGTATGATCTCTAAACTCCATAATATATAACATTATAATATTATATTGCATAACCGCAGTGGTCGAGACTATTTTCACGAATCGAATAAACTTGCCCCCCAAATATAAAATTATCTGATGACAAACATTTATCTATAGTATACAGTAATACAGTATATTACTGCGCGAATGCGTTACTATGCGGCGAAATAAAATTTCGTATTCGATCCGGGTAATATTATAGTGGTAGTATCGTTTCTATTATACAATATTGAGTTCTCTTTCTTTTTGTATTAAATCGTGTATTGTTTCCGGCTCAGACTTTCGTTCAAAAATCATGTTTAGTATATACCCATAAATTTCACAAAACGGAGACGATACTCAAACATTTACATTGGCGACACGATTAAATGGTCTCCAACGAGTCGCTTTTATATTGTAGTGCTTTTATTATTCGATCGATAACTTACACAAGAGCTTTGTAGTATAAGAGTCGTTAATACGGCAAAACTAAAACGCGTGGGTTTCATACCACTCAAACTTCAAATTATTTATCGTTTATAATATATTCGTTGTTTGAATATCCAATTTCGTCCAAAATAATAAACACAAAAACGTCAAAATATTTTATGGTGCATAGAAAATGTTAATATAAACATTTGGTGAACATTTAATATATAACTACAGATATTTGTTTTTGAGTTGCACCATTAAAACTAAATCGACTTTGTCAACAACTTGTTTTGCGTATACATTTTTAGTTTTTCCTTAATTTTTTTTTTCACGATACTTTTAAAAACTATTCGTATCGTTAATTTTAAATGTTGGTCTCTCAAAAGTACCAACAAACCAACTAGATTCCGCATTTTCCCACCTGTAAAGACATTGATGTTGAAAGTCAAAGCATCATTATACCGAATGTGTATCGTGTACACTGTACATAGACAAAAAAAGCACACACACACACACACACACATATCGTTGTAAAAACTAAAATCAATACATTCATCGCTCTACCAAGAATCTATGAGAAAATAAAAATGAGTATAAAAATAAATTTAGCTCAACGGTATTTAGTTTTGAAACCGATTTGAAAAGCTTATTACGAAGGTCGTAAATACGCCATACGAGGGTTGTAGCCATTCATTTCGGCAAAAAGTAGATAGGTACCCAGGTACCTTTCAAACCATTAAAATAATATCCAAATATGCACGATCCAACTTTAACAAAACTCTTTTCCTGGGCACCAACAGTAATATACGTAATATACATTATAATACCATTTATTAAAGCGTTCGATAATGCGCTTCTATAGAACATCATTATATTATATAGGTAGGTACTGCACGCCTTACAATGGCTGCGTGTGTGTTGTGTATTGCCGACTGCCGACAATGATTTATTTTTCAATTATCGCCATTATATATACCTATCTCGCGATTTAATAACGATATTTTATATCGTCACCCGTCGATATGGTCCGCTATATTGTAATACTTTTTGTGTGCATCTAATACACAATTACCTATATACATGATATAATATTTAGAGAAACTCGTTGTATGTATTAAACCGTCGAATCTATATATTATAATACGCAGCCGGTGCCCGTTGATCATAATAATACAATATTTATACCAAGCAATTTAGAATAATGTATAACGCACACGGCGACTTTTCGTGAGTGCTTTCTCCGATCTTATTATTTTTTCTCAGTGAGTCGTCTGCAGAAGTACATGTAGGTATATCTATCAATAATTATAGTCGGAGAACAAGAGCGTATAACTACCAACTAATAATACGGTGAGACGTTTAATCATCACTATACAATTCGTTTAGATCAAATATTTAAATTACACCACGTGTAGCAGCAAATGGCAATTGAAATATTTGGCGAAAATTTCAAGTATTTATGATTATTTGCTTTTAAGTTACACCCAGTCAATCCCGTTTCTCCTTAATAATTCATTGTTTTTTTCCGGTTCTTTAGAAAAGTGGTTTCAATTTCTTAGTTTTCTGCAATAGTATCAACTAAATCTCATTTTCTACCAGAAAACACCCTCAAAAAGGAAAGTCTAAGCATTTTTATTGTCCCAAAAGGTGATGACTGGTGGAACAAAAACTCACACCACAATATCTATATATTAACCGCTCCGCTCTGCAGAATTTAAAGGGTATAATATAAATATTAAGCACTTAGAGATGAGAATAAAATCCGGAATACCTGAATATTATTTTTTTTTATTTGTATTTTTAGTAAGCTGTATTTACTGAATCAGTAGTAAAGTATAAAACAATAAATTATAATTAATGTATACCAATAATATAACATATTTTATTGATTCATAATGTGAAATTAAAAATCCAGTACTAGAATGAGATCATTTATACAAATTAACTCATAACAAGTATATTGTTTTCACATAAACTTCGTGATGGCTGCAACTTATTTGCACACAATCTATAATTTTTACCTGAAAAATCGGATCTCATTTGCGCACACGGTTATATTAAAGTACGACTGGTTTGCGCACACTAAAATAATTATGTTTTATCTCAGTGACAGACCCCCACATACACCAGGTAATAGACGTGATTCTTAAGATACAAACGGAAACAGAATTAAAAATAACATCAATCAACAAAAATATAAATAATTATCGCCGTAAAGAGTCAAAAGAATCAGTTGAACATCGCAAAAACTTATGGACAAAATATACATCCGGTGAAATAGACTAAATTAAATACATACAAATAATGGGAAACTGTTATTACGGAAAATAATAGACATGTATATTATCCTACACGTTTATTTACCAATCATTTTATATTACAATTAAAATTAACATGCATTTTTAACTTGAACAAGTATCAAATATTATTTATTAACAATTATTAAGAAGCAAGTATTAACATGCATTTTTAACCACACCTATAAATACATTCATAGACAGTCCTAAGTCTGTTGAGGGGGAATGAAAATGTATGTAAGTACTTTAATAATTTACTTACAAATAAACAAATATTAATATGCAAGGTATTCAACTATTAAAGTCTAAAAGGTAACCGTGCGCAAACCATGTGTATGGTTACGGCTCAACTGTTCCCAAACAAGTGGTAGTTTTGAGCCCAAACAAGTTGTCTTTTTGGTGTTTGTGCGCAAACCAGTAACTCCCTTCACAACCACCTCGGCGTTCATAAAAAGTTGTTATATTATTTTTAAGAAATCTTTAAAAGTTATTCTTTAAAAATTGGTTCTATTATTGACTTACAATTTTTATAATGATATTAAACCATTTGTTTGGACAAAATAATAACTTTTAAATTCCAATAAAACGGATAATCTATACAAAATCTATATTCAATAAATTAATCGGATTACAGCTCAAGTTCTAATCCCCATAAAAAAATAAAATTAACTATCAATTATAGATAATTGTTACCATCGAAGTCGTAATTGATTGCGTGTTATATTATATAGGACTTGGCGTGATAAGCTTGTTATTGTCGTGAATGTTTCATTTATGCACCTGCTACATACCTACCCATTACCTACCTATATCTATTATCTATATTGCAGGTGTAGAAAGCAGGCCCGTAGCCAGACCAAATGTTCAGGAGGGGCAAAGCTAATTTTTGGGGGGGGGGGCAAATTTTATTATTTATATAATATAAATGTATTAAATATTAATGCAATTTTTAATTTATTTACATTGACGATTGACATCTCTCATATTAACACAACTATAATTTTCCATCTAAATATCTTATATATATTTATAATAGAATATTTTGGGAATTTACAATGAAACATTTATTTTAAAGTTACAAAACGAATAATACTAAATAATAAAAATAAAACTTATATTAAAGTTAACATAGATAATTATAATATTCATAATGTTCACTGATGTTACGTGGTTAAATGTTGAACATTTTAATATTAATTAATACAGCTTCAATTTTCTATTCTTCTGATTGTTGAAGTTCGTTAATAATAGGTCCATGCTTAAGTCCATATTTAGGTGTTCTATAATAAAATGTCAATTGATAGGAAAGTATTGAGCTAATATAACGATAGCAATGAATTTGCCAACAGTCGTCGTGACACGTCATTATCGTCATCATGGCCCGGAATTTCCGAAATAAATACTACAATACGGCTAAAAATACTTTTTTGATCTATTTTATTACCGATGAAAATGTTATAAGCAATAAAATACATACCTACCTAAAAGTCTTTCTAATATTTTTTTAGGGGGGGCAAACCCCCCCCCCCCCGTGACTACGGGCCTGGTAGAAAGCTATCTGTTTACAAATATTAATATATTATTATAAATTTGTTTTACTAGCTAGTGGAATTTCAGTATTTAAGCAGGTGCAGTTGCAGAACAATTAATTTCGTTTCGTAAAAAACTTAGAGATTAAAAGTTCTATTTTAAGTCTCTCGCCGTGGTAAACTGCAACAATATACACCATACTCGTCTTTAAATCGTTGTTAATGCACGTGACATTTGCCAATGTAATAGTAAATATTGCTGATCGAATTTCAAACCAGACAATAATAATATTATCTACTGTTAATACATTAGTATACGTATCACGTACCTATGATTATAAAATGTACGGGTAGACTGCGGACAAGATGTCAGATGACCATACGTTTCGATCAAGTTTCTTGTAGTAAACAAAGAAAAATTAACTTATTCCAATTGGTGATTGGCTATTTTATTTATTTTTTATTTTTACTACAACTTCTTATAATAGCAAATACTTATACTCATTGATTTTCCCAGGGTAAAATATACCTCCTTTACTGTATCTTTTATCTCGATTATACGGACACGTAAGACAATCTCGTTTTTCGTTATCCACGGTTAATGTTTGATAGTAACCTCACATTACTGCAGTATGCTCTATACCCCCCCCCACCCTCCTCCAGACGTTCAAAACTATGTGCACTCTTAAGACTTTTTCAATTTTATATCATTTCTGCTCATATTAGTGGATTTTTGTTAAAAACATAGGTACTCGTGTGATACAACAATTTAAGTATTAAACATCTGATACATACTAAATATAAGCTACAACCCATAAATATTATTCCTGTAGTCTACTCACAAGCCAATATATCTGAATTCTAAGAAAAAACCACATTTTTTTAATCTAATTTTATCTAATTATTTAGCTCTAAATATAACACATTCAAGCAGATAATCTAAAGTCAAATTTTGAAGTTGAGAATTTTTAAATTTTTACTTATGAAAATGTATTGATAATTATACTACATTAATCATTAATCGCCGCCGCCGTTATTTAATATATATATTATATTTATACAAAAATGGTGGTGATTGTGTAAGAACCAACTAATCCCCAACATTTTTGCTACACGAAATTTGGAAGATGCCTTATAGGTATGTAAAAATATATAATATAACTTATAATTGTACTGAAATGGAAATACAAATTAAAAACAATTTATGGCATTTTTTAGTCAAATTGATAAATCAGAAAATGTTGTGAGATTTTTATTTAAATCAATTTCCTTAAGCTTAACTATAAATATATTTGTATTACAATTTCCATACGTATTATATTACCAATAAGTATGCAGTATGCTCTTGGAAACACATTTTGTACCTACCAAACAAAATTATTGAAGTTTAGATGTATTCGTATATATAATAATTAACAATAATTATTAATTCTTGTTTAAAAAAAACATTATTTCTTTCAATGTTTAGTTCAACATCATACCCATAAAAGTATTTTATTCACCTATAAAATATCCAGCTTTATAGACCATAATAATATATTGTATTTTTTTCGTGGCTACGAGTAATAAATAAAAAAATACATGTTCAATAGCAGAAAACAACACTTTCAATAGCACATTGCAACTTCAACTTGGATCGTGAGAACATTAAAGGAAGATGTAAGTACATAATATACGATAAACCACGAAATAAATCAAAAAACTAAAATCGTTACATTAAGACGTTTTTCAACTCTGTCCATTCAACACCCTCATAATAATTTGGTTACATAATATTATAATTTATAATATAATATATCTTCGTATGGTCGTAAACTTTTATAAATAAGCACCCACTAAGGCATACACCATCATATTATATAATAGCTACACATAATAAATATACACCTACCCTGTTCAGTATTTGTAAGTTAATGCGGGTTAATCCTGAAAGTAGAGTTACACATAATTGGCGAGCATATAAATTACTAATAAGTAATGATAAAAATACTTAAAAATTTTATAAAACAACAAATTGTATTAATCATCTTTTCATCTTTCATCCGCAATAAGCCCAAATAATGATTACGTTATATATTACAATATTATGAGCCAATAGTAAAATATATAATTGTAACCTTAGTTGTTTAGGCTTTAATAAGTTAAAAAAAAAAATTATCATATCTATAATGCATTAATGCATAATATTATGATAACAGTATGTCTCGCTTTTAAACGCAAAAAGGAGTTTACATAAACAATTATTTTGATAGATAATATTCAAACGTTCCACGCTAAATTGCGTCGTGAATGAATAAAGCATACCCGCGTCATATTATTATTAAATTACAAAAAGTAAATTATATAGGTTCTATATTATTACACCACATTCTATTATATATTGCATCATATAATAATGGTCCATTCGACATTCGTTTAAATTGTCATACATATACACCTAACCTGACTTATGCCTGGTCTGTTTCATGCGACCGATTGTGTTTGACTGTTGGAGATCCTCATCACATGAACAGAGACAACGACACCTTTACAAAAACACCGCTATCCAGTGGTCAGTGTAAATCATCGGTTATCGGTTCACGCTTCGACAAGAGACAGGTCAAATACTGTGGAAAATGCGCCTCAAGCGTAGCATGTGTAGCTTTCAATAGACCCATCGCTTCGATTGCCTTATCCAGCCACCGCCGTGTAAGTGCATAATAATATATATTGTGGGTTAAGTGGGTGTACCTGTAGAAGGGAAAAACAAACTCAATAAACGGGCCTGTCGGCGTAGGTACCGTGTCAACGCCCTGCAGCGATAGTGCGGTATAATATATACGCCGACGAACAATCAAAACTTCCGGTCGGCGCAGGTCACGAAAATATATTTTTTTCTCGCACAACATAGAGCACAAAAATGATATAACTAGAACATGGGTCGTATAGACGGGGGAGGACGTTTAGGGATGCGCGTGCCCCCAAAATCTTTTGGTTTTTTTTTGTATTAGTGCAGGCGTAAAAAAGTAGCGATATGCGTGAACGTGTGTAAAATTAATTCGTAATAGGTAACGAACGTTAACAAGTAAAATATTATTGTGTCAACGGGTACAGTGTTGGAGAGAGAGCGCGGGGGAAGTCAGTGTCAAGGCCGGACACACGACGATCTATTATACTCGTATTTGTTTTTTGTTTTGTTTTATCATTTATTTTAACTCTATACCAGTCTACCGATGATAATTTCTGTTCAAACAGTGTGTTTTATTGTGATGATTTATATCTAATGATCAGATGACCACAAGTACCACGCACCAAGAAATAGTAATCGTGATTTATAATATATCACATAATACGGTGGTAGCAATCAGTCAGGGATTTTTTCATACTATTTTATACAAAAGGTAAATTGTGCAAGCGTTTTTTTTTACCCACAATTTAGCATTATATCTTGATAGGACTGCACATAATATATCATATGGCTATATGATAAAAAAAAAATTTTACTTCACACAAATTGTAAAAAACATATACGAAGTACCTAAATGAAATGTTAAAAGTAAATAAAATATTCGACGAACTGTAAACAAAATAAAGCCTCATATGGACATTTCGTAATAGTTATTTATTTGTTTTTTATGTATAACGTATAGATATAGATATATTATGCATTTTGTTATTATTCATTTATGGTTACGTTTTAAGTTCAAAAAAGTAATGGTCGATGCATTTATTTTTAAATAAGTAATAAGTAATAACATGACTTAAATAAAATAAAAAAAATATAGAAACTGACGTTGACACTCTCATCAGCCACTTCTTCAGACGCAGGTGCTTTAATTATTGTGATATTCAATTTGAAAGCAATATGATACATCTCACATTCAAAAAACGTTTCTAAGTGGAACTTGTTTAAGCAAGTAAAACAACACCGAATGCTTTGACAATTCTAAGGCTTCTAAGAGTTTTTCTTACATTCACTTTAAGAAACACGAAAAATGACCTCTTCCGAGTATTAACTAACCTAATTTTCCCAAAAACATGGCCTCAGATAAAACTATTGAAAAAAACGACGTTGTATTACTAAAAAAATATTCCTCGCTTCATATAGTTCATTCCACATTCAGAATTTAAATTTAAAAAAAAAAATAGTTTCTAAAATATTACAAATAGTACAGAAGTGTGAAAACAAATAATTTCTTAAATATGGGGTACGTTAAAGGCGTATACTAAAGATATAAAATAAAAATAGCGTTGAAACGTATAGTATTTTAGTTGCGTTATGCCGATGTGCTTTTTCAGTACATTTCTTAGCAAAAAAAAAAAAACAAATAATCAATGAAAAAAGTGAAAAAAAACTAATGCATTAAAACTATGGCATTTTATATTATTGTATACGATGGAAAACTAAATGTAGTATTTTATTATTATCTATACTACTCCGAACGGACACTAAACAACTGCAAAATGTATTCCCCTACATGTGCGTGTTAGTTCAGTGGAATTCAACCCTATTGGCTATTATAATAGTCATTAACCACTATAGGTGAAATAACTTCTCCACTAGGCAGTACACTAACCGAAGTTAGTAGACAGGACTCTGTTCTGCTGTCCAATTATAGTCTTCTACGTTGTTTCAGACTTTTGTATTTTAATTTTATTTATTATAGTGTACCTGTGTTTTAGTTATTACGAATATTTAATTAGATTGGAAATAGTAATTTATTAGAGGTCTTTTAGGCGAAGTGAAGGTACTTAATTTGACTATAATATGTGCGATCGGGCTTAAGTAAATACAAGTTTTTTTTTGTGAAGTTAATTAATCTTCATTTTATACGTTTGTAATCAACGTGATCTTAAACAATTTAATATTGACGAAATGGACTAGAGAAAAAAATGAAACCTACATATTTTAATGGCGGGTCATGGGTGAGTAAAATTATATGATATGATACATGATTTATTTATATCTTGCCACACCTGAAATAAGCGTAACTTCGTGATACCACAATAATAACATTAACATAACTAAAAAAGTTCGTCAGACACCCATCGGCCATCATGGCCGTATACACATAATAATTAAAAACATGCCATTATAATATTATACAAATGCGCACTCGGTCCAATCGATACTGCAAATACGCATAATAATATTTATGGTTAAACTGAAAGCCTGAGTTGTCAATCGGACGACCCAATTGCGGAAATTCAGTATTACACATATAGTGTACCTAATGTGGCCAAATATTTTTTTTTTTTTTTAGGGAGAGGGATCACTTATCTCATCATTACCAATTTTTAAAATCATAAAATACTCGTTTAAGTCAGTAACATAAATTGATTTTTGAACATAAAATAATACTCGAAATTGGTTTATTAGAGAAAATTAAATAAATAGCTTAGCGCCAGAATAAATTTTTATTACATTTTGAAATCTAAACGCGTTTCACTTTTAGCGGCAAATGAATCGATATTTTTTCATTATTTTTCTCAATTACCTTAAACCCTACGGATATGTTTAAGTAGTACTAAGCCTTTTAATCGATTTCAATAGATTTTAAAAAAATTTTTCAAAAATGTTTTTAAGACGCTAGACTAGAGAAGGCACATATACAATTGTGTATGCTGTTAATTATGTTTTAACATTAGGAAACATATCTCCAGTGCAACATATTAATGCATTCAGTGGATCTAGTGGCATGTTCTTTCATCTTTCAGTTTAATCGTATTTACAAAAATTACAATTCGACTTGACATTGTCAACATATGTCTTTAGTAACAAGCAAGGCAGAGTGATGTTATAACATCTGAATATCATTTAAACCTTCATTAAAAGAATAAATTAAGTCATCTAGACATTGACAAAAACAAAACCCGTGCAAAAAAGTGCAACAATTATTTTTAAGAAAATTATAATGAGATTTGTTGTTTTTGAGGTCCCGTTATTCGTAGAGCTGCAGGAGACATACCTTTTCTTTAATTTTACTGGCATAGTCAAAAATTGATTTAAGCTCAACTTAATTTTGTTTTAACATTTTAAGGCAGCATTCGAAAATGTTAACTATTAAGTATAATTATGGACGAGGTGATAATAATGTATTAAAGTTGTACTTAATACTGTAATTATACTTTTAATTTATCAATTTAAACTATTTTAAATAGCCAAACATTTAAAAAAAATGTATTTCAAGGGGGGAGGGGGCACCACGCTTGGCGCACCCCTGTTTACGGTATTGTACCATACAACAAAATTAGATGTCGAGCCACATGATGGTTTTCTATTCTACTATTTCACTATTTCATATTTTTTTCGTCTCTTATAAAACATAATCGATTTGAATCTTGGCAACGAAAACGCCGCCTGCCCGTCTAATATGTTACACAGTCCAGGCACGTATAAGACTGCATAATAAGATGTATGTTGAATGTGTCTATGTAATATAATGTAATAATATTTTAATGTACGGGAATATAGGTATGTTTTATTTTGCATGATGACTACCTAGTATACTCGTACCTTCAAATATTTCTTCAGTTTAAGTGAAAAACTAAAATGTCACTTGCGAAAACACCAATAAGTTATGTGTATGTGTAATACTCCTACTACACAAAAACGTGTGTGTCTAATACAACTACCCCCGACAAAATCCTAAACTATAAATGCATAATATCTGTTTAATTTAATTACCATACGGTTTAATATACGCAAATAAAACTGTATGTAAGTTTAGTTTATGTACTCTAATTATTGCGTATATAATATATTATATTATAAAAATTAGTATCAAGTCATAACGTGCGTGAAAAATTAAAAAGATACTACCACCAGCACGCCCAGTAAACTTTGATCGCGTGATCGCTGCCTAATTTATACCTACATTTATATTTTATACAGGTACCTACTAACTACCTATAAAATAGTAGCAAAAATAATGTTCAAAATTATTGTATGAAAAAATAAACACCCCTGTGGTCTGCGGTCTGCTGTTAACCATTTCAGAAACGTTGTTTATTCAAGTAGATGTTCTAAATATAAAATTACATTACTGAGTTGAATATTTTCAGAAAAGATGTTTTGCCAATATCTCGGCTGTAGTTTTAATAATACAAATTATAAAATTTAAATGATAACTATTCGAGAAATTATTACAAATCTCAAATCAAGATGAAAAACGCACAACAAAATGTTGTTAATACGTTGATTTATACGTTATAAATCATACACAATATGGAAAAATAACAAAAAAAAATCATCAACATTATTAAAAGTACGACGTATGGCCGGCAGTGTAGCTTGTAATACAATTAATCCTTAGTAATGTTTATAACCGTAGTTTCGATAATTTGGGTAAACTTCTTTAAAATACTGTATGGTGTGGTATAATAAAGAGATAATATAAGATGCACAATATTAGATAAATTAGTCAAATACGACTTCAATAATAGGTAATTATTAAAGACAAGATATTATTATATAGTTAGTAGTTGTATTGTATATTTATGATTTATTTGTAATTAAATTGTATACAACGTAATAACGTTGTTATCTCAACCATGAGATTATATAATTATAATAATTAATATGTCATTTAGCCAATGTGATTTACACGTTAAAGTACGTAATGGGAAAACACAAAGACCTGATAGATATAGCCGAGCTTATATGGAGTAAGGAATACGAGGAAAATGTGATTTAAAAAATATCAAACGAGGATTTCGAATCGAAGAGAGTGCTTTTAGCGGTGCCATATCTATTATATCATACACCATGCCTGCGACAGTGCGACCGACAAGGAGACAATCAAAGCTACGTCATTATGAAATCACGTAGAGATAAAAACAACAATATATTTGCAAGAAAGGAATGAACAATAATAATAAATCCATATTTTTCTGAATCGAAAATTTTTTTAAGTATTAATCCTAATGAGATTCAAAGTGTCTTACGATGTAGAAAATTTTTAAACACTTTGACAACACTAACTTTTATTTGCATTTTTTACAATCCAGTCAGAACGGTAAATACATTTTTACAAAAATGTTATAGTATAGGTACATAGGTAGGTAGCTATCATTGATAATATGTTTATTATAACTTACACGTGTAACAATCAAATTATTCCTATTATTAAATATCTTAACTATACACAGGTGTCAGGGTAAATGCGGCAAAGAAAGTGCTTAGAAATTATCCGCGGGAAAGTGTATAAAATATATAGGTCACGTAAAAAAAGAAAAGAAACATATATATCAAGCATATTATTCACTGCAGCAGTGATATACGCGGATTATTTCCACGGGTTTTCAGACGACGAAAGAAGTGCTCGCAGGATTCAACAATATCGCGATTCGCTGTCAAACATTGAATACCCAGGGGCTTGCATTATTATTGTTGTTGTTCAAATCACGCCGTCTCGACAATAATATTATGTCCTCGTGATGAGTGCAAACTGTCATGCATACAAAGGCTATCCGAGAATCGAGTGTCCGTCTACACATTATCGTAACAATTTATAATAATCGAAAGACTACGCACTGTACATCATCGTGTACAACGAATATAGCATTAAACTATTAAATACATCAGTGCCGCACTGCCGCGCTTCGAAATAGCTGCAAATGGTTTCCACCTATAGCGATGACCGACTTCCGACGATCACCTGTTGTC
The DNA here is from genome assembly GCF_001856785.1 of Myzus persicae. Lineage (NCBI taxonomy): Eukaryota > Metazoa > Arthropoda > Insecta > Hemiptera > Aphididae > Myzus > Myzus persicae. The sequence goes on from NW_019103965.1 coordinate 101,547, forward strand.
ATCTCCGCTGTTTATTGTGGTTCCGTGTGATGTATATATAGGTACTACATACATGATATATACCTAAAGTATAATGCGAGTATATGTATATATATATATATATATATATATATTTATCGGTACGATAAGTTCAATGAAAAACGGAACCGTAAAATAACGTTTTTGCAGAAGCGGCAGATAAAATAATAACGTATAAGAGACAATTCGGCACGGACCACATTTTCGGCGATTCGTCATGTCCGCGATTTTTTCTCGAAGAAGTGACTTAATAAAAAAGCGCTTTTATAAAATAGTAGGTAAAAAACTAGAAAGCAACTGTGAAAACCCGCAACTCGTAACGTTTATAATAATTGTTGTACGCTATTATTTGACGATGTCATCGGAATAGCAGAAAAATCATATACCTACCTACCTATTTACAATTTTTTGTATACGGAATAACAGCAACGAAATGGCCAACATCGATAATGTTTGCATTATATAGCCATACTAAACCTAAGCGTATTTTAATTAACTTTTTTAGGAATGATAACCGAATATATTTTTTAGAGGCATCATAGCGATTTTTAATCACCGAGATGGGCATTTATGTATAAATAAAAAAGTACCTTTATTTCATTATAACATATATAGTATTATTATTATTACAGGTATGTAGTGTACTTTGGTACCTATTTTTAATTTTATAGATCAATTACAATGATTTTCTAACTGCTGCATTAGAAACAATTGGCAATTCGTAGTTTTGCACAATATAATTTTCAATTTTATGAGAAGTGGTTTGCAATTCGAATTATACTAAATAATTACTATATATGTATTAATAGACAATTTTAAATTCTTCGAATAACATTTCTGTGGTGATAGGTAGTATTGATATAAACATATAACCTATGTAATTATTCTAAACTTCGTCGAAAGCGGTGTAACGTGAGTTTCAGCTAAATAATTCAAACTCATTTTAATATTAGACGCATTTTTAATTGTATATAAGCGATGTCCAACAACAGCAAAACGAAAGCAGTATAGGTACCTAGTTTTTTTCCAAATGAAATCGGTTTTTTTTTAGCTACCTATGCGAGTGAACGTGGTTTTAGTATTTCACCATGTTAGACTGCTGATTTTATTTAACTACTGAATAGAGACAACATGATGAAACCCAAAAATTAAGAGGCAGATAATAAATGATATAACAATTTTAAATTATATTAATTATACTATTCATGTATTACATGATTTTAAGCATATTATATAATATGTATGGGGTACCTATATAGGTATTGTATATAAAATATGATGACTGATTTCAAAGAAAATTTAATTATTGTAATTCGATTAATTATTATTTATTAATTATTATCGATCATTAATTTTTCCTATTTCTATATGAAATATTTTTTCAAGGTAAAATCAATTAATTAGGTTTTAATTGTCATTACACAACGGAATGAATAGACTCGTATAGTAGATTGTAGATACAAGTATGACTATAAAATTAAAAATTCAGAATGATACAATTATTAAAAAATAATAATGTACAGAGTATCGTCGTATTGACGACTGAAGTCAATTTCCGTAAACATATACTACCTAAACCACTATTAAAGGATAATAATTAAATTAAATAAATATATTTTTATTTAAATGTTATACCTATTATTACCCAAACAAAAAATTGAATTCAAAGAACTGAATAAAACCACCCCTTTTGAAAGTCCCTTAGAAAATTTCTATTTATAATAACGATTAAACTGTTACTTGTAAAATTATATATTGATTATTTTTTTTTATATATATATATATATATATTGATTATTATTTCAGAATAAAAAATATTAGAACGATAGAAAAGTTATAAAATGGAGTGAATATATACTTCACATTTTACAACTGATCTACCTATCTAAAAAATATCTACCTATTGAATTTTTATTTTAATGTTTAATCACTCAAATGTAATAAACGAGAAAAAAATGCATAATCATACAGTGACACGAAGTACTTAAATATTTTATACACTGATGATGATATTGTATAATGTATATCATATACAAGTATCATATACTGCGTTCCCGGTCCCTTATTGTAAAGTTCTCACTGGTGAAAAATGAAAATGGACACGTGCATGAGTGCATAGCTATTGCCTACCACCCATATGGTACCTACTACTTATACATTAATGAATGAAGTAATAATGTGTGTAATAATATATATTCTACAAATCCTGGAACATTAGTTTAGTCATCGAAACCAAATCAGAAAAATAAAACGTATCCAGTACTCGTGGTATCCGGTCATCTTGCAGAAACAATGATCCACATTGTTACACGCACGATAAATGAATAAAATCATGTGCACTCCAGAATGCAGTATAAAATGTAAATTGCACATTAACAACAGTTGTATTATAGCGGTCGGTGCAGCTGTGCTCGTGCACGACAGTAATATATTACTGGATAATAGAATCTCGTGTAGGTACTATGTATAATGTATACTGTACGATGGATTTAATTTCGTGTACGAACATGTTATAATATGTAGGTATCAGTATGTCTATATTGTACATCGAATTGGAATTTCAAACGTCATATAGATACGTCATTGTTCCAAGTTTAGTGGTTTGTTTCTTTCTTAAATTTGGTTTTGGTTTTAATTAAAATACTATTGTCTATATGAGATCAATAAATATTATATACATACGATGCAAGACAAACAAAATTTAATCCGGCAATTCCGAATCGGAAATTACGAAGGTCATAAAATCCCACATTTCCGGCCGATGGGTCTTCGGGACTTTAATTTCCGACGTCCCGAACACAGTTTATACTTTATATTCTTTCCTTTAAATTATACCGATCAATGTTTAAGAAATATCTTTATAAATAAAAGTCCGTGTACCGTATTTTTTACAATTTCATAAATGACGTCGGTGATGAATAATAGCGGTAATGATAATATTTATTCCTAATCTTATTACGTCACTACATTAAATATAGAGAGTGGTAACAAAATTAGTAGGCTAAGTTCTATGACTGTCAACATATTAATGTATTAAACTATTAACCAATTAATTAATAATACACTCAATTGGTGTGTCAATATAAATAGAACAGCACCAATAACCGTTCTCCAACAGGAGTAAATACGATTCGGAAAAGTATACTATTATATAGGTACATAATCCAAACCTAACCTACCTATGCATTAAGAAATTACTCAAGCGAAAAAAATATATTTAAATATGTAATACATGAAGAATATAAAAATTGAAAAGGTAGATTGTTAGCTTTGAATGACTTTTATACATTATATAGAATGAAATTCTTGTGTCAGCCCATCTTTAAAATAAGGATTTTTTAAAAATCCCTTCATAATGCGCATCTTAATTCTAGAGCATTAGAGGAACCACTATTCAAAATGTCAAGTTCATACTTTAGTACTTTTAGAGAAATAGCCATAAGTAAGTATTTGGATTTTATATTTATTTAGATGATTTATTTTGGTAAATTATACTCGAAAAATATATTATACATTAAGTATGCATTTTTATAATATTATACTGTACTAGGTACTAAAAAAATAAATGTTAAGTTATTAAGAGCACAAATTTGTTTTTAAGTGATGTAGGTGTTTCGCAAAAAAAACCTAATTATGATATTACCTATATAAAGATATTGATAGGTAAGCAATAAATATTGTAAACGATTAAATATTAATAAATGTGAATAAAATTGTATTATAATATAGTATAATGTAATAGTAACTGCTGTTCATTATAATTTACACATGATAATAGATAATTTAACTTAATGAATATACAAGTTGTGTTATTCATAAATCATTTCCACGAGGTAATCACCATCAAATAATAACCTATAGGTGAAGTCGTGTACCTACTATAATATCTCAAACAATAATATGACCGATAGGTAGGTAGGTTTAACCGTAGGTACCGTCTGAAATCTAAAAATCGAGGCCAATAGTAAATGAACCGATAGATTCTATAATGTTGCAGAGAATAGATACGTGTTTTACAAGAATACTACAGAACCATATAATTATTAAATTTTTTATTAGTACCTACCTAAACCTTACATACCAAATTAAACTACAGCTTTAAGGAAAATTGAAGAAAGACAACTATCATATTTCATCTAAATTAAATACTTACCGTAGGTATATGTTTAAAATCATGGTACCTATTTAAAAATATATTCTACTTCGTTTTGCTATTAATGAGAAAAATGATTTGCTATTTATTTTCTTTAAATTCATGATAGGCGCCTACCCGTGTAAAATAAAACAATTCTTATTTCTTAATAAGCCATTGAGCTTGGTGTCTTTTATTCTTTAGAAAGTAAAGAAGTCAGATATATGGCATATTATTGTATTTTACTGATGATAAAATTACTGAATAAAAGTAAAATAAAATGTATTATTTTTTAAAACGTTATATTACAATAAAGAGTTTCGTTTACAAATAGGTGTATTTTAGCTTTCCAATCTTTTGAATTGACGAGAAAACCTTCGCCAACCAAATGGAAGGTGTGGTTAGGACGGTTAGGTACATCATGTAATTAATATAAGATATCATGCAGCTATTTAATAACGGGAGCCGTTTACGAGATTTTTGTCTTTATCGCCATGTTAACTGAAAACTCTCCCCCAAAAAGAACTACGCAAGGACTATGACGAAAGTGTGAGTGCTTATAAAATTTTAATCTGTAATATTTTTTTAAATATTAGTGCGGTTACATTAGGAAGATTTGATGCGCCAAATGTATCGTTATTATTTAATAATTTATTTCATTGAGCCAAGTCATAAATTAGAATCATAACGAAAATTATGATAATTTAATAAACTATATCTTGCGTTCTCTTTAAACGTCATTTCAATAGAATACCATTATGTGTATGTACACATGCCACCAGTGGCAGTACATTAATCGAGACAGAAGAAAAGTATAATATTATAAATTATAATACATTTAATAATCGGAGCAGTAGCCAAGTTATCAGTCCGTATAACAAATAACGAAACGAGTTATTGCATTATATATTTTCCTTCCCCTGTTTTCAGTAGGGATTCACAATAGAATCTGAGCAATTTATTAACTGACACCTTGTTTTTAAAAGTTTTATGTCATAGGAACCTGCGTATATTACGCATGCAGCGTATAAACCAAAAAGAAACAGTCAATAGTCAAATATGAAAACTAAACTAAATATTATATATAAATATATAATTCTAAATTTCTAAACACAAATGATTATATATTGACAGTGTAAGAACCCAAATAATTGTACCTGCCACAATTATAAGGATTGAAATTAAATAATGCAATTTCTATTAACAATGACTAATATAGAACATTGAAATTGAAATTCGTAACTATTTTCATTGATATTTTAATTGTTATGCGTCGTAAATATTATATTAGGTATGTTTCACTGATTCGCGGTTTCGCTCGCATAGATATCGCTAAATATCAGTAGATTATTATTATAAGTGATGGTTTACTAGTTAGAGTGAGCTAGACATACTTTATTAAATATTATGGGTGGGTATATTATATATACACTATATACCAAGTGATGTAAATATGTATAATGTATGTATAAATGTAAGTAGCATACTAGCACAGGTACAATGTACATAATGAATATGTGTCAATTGCTTTTCTACATGTCAAACCTTAGTTTGGAACAATTTAAAACTTAACATTTTTTATGTTTTATTAATTAGTAATTATGATTACAAGATCTAACTCAACACAGCTCTATAAACAGCGTTTTTGGTAATACCTTCTTTTGGAAGAACTACCTCCACGAAGTAAATATGTTGTCACTTATACTGATAATAATTATCCGGTGAAGTCTAACCTAAAAGTATCTAAAAAATCTGTCATTGTGACTTCTATATTCAAATCAAGTCATCTAAAACCATGAAACAATTAAATTTTCCAAGTTTATTTAAAAATCGCTTTGATTTATTACATTCGTACTGAATTAGGGTTTCTATAGAGGTTTCTCTGGATCACCTTAGCGATTCACCTAGTGATAGAAGGGACATTTTACCATCAGAGCAACACATACCAACTGTTTCTTCCTTCTACTTCAACTCATTGGACTATTTATTGGAGTCCAAGACATTTCTGAGGTATATACTAAATCAGACATAGTTTTGCGATGCATATCGTAAATTAATTAACCGTGAAAACTATTTAAAAACTCTTCAAAAAAATGATAAAATAGCAGGTTATAGAAACAAAGAAACAGCTGTATGTCAAACAACTACTCAATTTAACAAAACTAAAATAAAAAAAAACATCGTTGCTAACTTAACTTATTAAGGCTTACTTATAAATAAATACAACTTTAAATATTCGTAGCCAAAATTATCAGTAAAAACTAAAACTTTGTCACTCATTCAGGGTTGGAATTTTGAAAAAAGCCAAAATACAAGTTAGATTTTATATGTCAAAGACCATAAATACCAAGCTTCAAATAAATTTGACCATAACAAAATGATTTCCCATACTAACTTTACCACACCTGGGAGATCGAATTTATAAAAAAAATTTATTTAAATGATGCACACAATATAAAGTCAGCACCCTTATCAAATGTAAAATTTATATTATTACAGTTGACTATCAATCACGTTGGAGTAGTTATTTAGTTTCACCTTATTTGGGATTGAATTTTTAAAAAAAATATCTCTGTTATATTTTAAGATTCAAGCTATGTCCATACCAAATTACATCGTTCAACGTGAAAACATAAGAGATAGACAGAGTTACAAGATTTTCAAGAAGAAAAATTCGATACGTATCGGTACGAAATAGTTACGTACCACCTCGTATCAGAGTCGCGGGTCCGATACGGGTCGGTACGTATCGCTTGTATATTGCACGTGTAACATCTTGAACGTTCAAAATTGACCCGATACGTACCGATACACTCCAAATTCTTTCTTGAAAATCTTGCTACTACTTTTGCATTTATAGTGATAAGTAAGTAATACCTATGTACACATGTGGATTTATAAGGTATTTATACATACGTCACAACCTACTACACAAAATTATTATCGATAAGAATAATAAGTATTAAATTATAATACTATGTAAATTATAATATATTATCTACATAAAAGTTTAATACTACACCTACAATATGGTATAGTGTATAAACACTAAACCTACAAAAAATATACCTTTTCAATAGTTGATAGGCATCGAAAATGTAAGAATAGCTATAGCACTCACTTTGACTAGTTGAAGATGTCGTCCACGAGGCCGAGGATGTGGTGGCCATGTCAATTGGAAAATACGAATACGACGGAAGTGAACTGGAAAATCGCTCCCGGCTGGAAATTCGGGAAAATGTTTGAGGAGGGTGTGTACAACGGGTGTTGCTAGGCAGGTCTAGGCGCTTCCGAAAATATCGTCCTGTCCGGACAACTGCACTCGCTGTTGGCACTTCTACCACAAAAATGACTAGAAAATCTGAGAAATAAACCCTTATTTCGCGATGGCGCCTAACTATGTATACGAACGCTGTTACTATATAATACACACATGTACTGCACCAACAGTCGAACGGTCCGGACGACGGCCACGCGCTCACAAGTCACAACAGGCCGCGCAAACGAGCTCGGTGGCGGTAGACGTCGGCCGCCGCCGCGTCCCTTGACCCGTGTTCGATTGAGCGCCGAGGCGATCGCATCCGACCGCGGCCGAACACCGATATTTCCCCCTTCTGCCATCTCGCACCGACACAGCGCAAAACTTTTTCCCGTTCAAACGCGAATTTCCTGAGCGTCTATTATAGTCACGGCCCGTGTTGTAATTAGGTATAAATTGTGATAACTTTAATTTTAAAGTGCTATTATAGCAGACCAGTTTGTCACTTTCAAAAGTTGCCGACCAAAGTAAATGACCATTTGGCAAACCCACCGGTCAACCGCCATCAATGCGCATCTTAAATACTCAATTACTTGGATTAAGAAATTAAATCATTACGGTTTCGAAAGAAAATTAATTCGAGTTTCATAAAGTGTAGACAGTGGCCAGTAAGAAGGATCATTTTGTCACGATATAAGGATGAAATATCCCGAACTACAGCCACTGGACTCATCCTTTCGTGTGGGTGTAATGGGGCGCTACCTAAGAGTCTGAGAGGGTGGGAGTGGAGTTATCCCTCTGAAAAGGAAAGCATGTGACCCCTGAGTGCCCCAAGGCTGCTGCTTATGTGGCTATGTAGTCAGTGCATAAATTTGGCCCTGGAAGTATCTTCCTATACCCACTTATACAGGTAATTTGGAGTTTGGACTATTTCAAAATGCCAACATTTAATAATAAATTAGAAATTATATAAAATAGTTATATATTTATTAATAAACAGATATGGTCTAATTTATAAACTTAAAATACAAGTAATGTACATGCATCTGTTTATATCCAAAAATTATAATGCAAGTTGTAATAGTTGTATAGAATAAAAAAAGTATCTGAGCATAATATAAATATATTTCATCTAAACTCAGAAATCAAAATATTTTGTACATTTTGGTTAACTGCATCATAATTTTAAATGACACCAATGATATTTACATTTTTTTTTCCATAAATCATTAAATAATATATAAATTACATGAGACGTAATAACCAAAACCGAAAACAATACATTTATAATATGTAATATAATCAATATATTTTAAATTCTAGTCAAAAATGCATAATAAATAATAATATATGAAAAATAATTGGAAGTTCTAAGCATAATATAACATAATATAGGTAACATAACATAATTGGCACATTTATAGGTACTATTGATCAAAGTATTTAAATTCACTAAAATATTTAATAAACCATAGTTCCAAAACTTTAAAAACATTTTTCACAGTAAAAAACTTTGTTTTAAAATTTATAAAATTATACATTACTATTTGGTTCAGAAACTTTAAATTAAAATAAGTCGATTATACATGAGTATTTTTTTGGGTGATAAATGATGAATTTAACAGTCCAACATGCCTCTAAATTTAAAAACACTGATAATGATAAATAATCTCATTCATTTGAACATAAGGTCTAAAGAGGCAAACATATGGGCTATAACGCTCGTTTTCTACATTTTAAGAGAATTCCGCATTACTGTTTACTGGATGAAAATAGAACTATATGCATTCCATCAAACTGACTCGAGTTGTACTCAGGTAATCATTTTATTATTATTTATTATGAAGTCTATTTGAATCCTTCAATTGAGAATTACAAAAAAATTATAACTGTTTTTTTTTTCATTAAAATGTCTAAAAATACGAGATTTGTTGTTTTTTTAGTTCAATAAATTAAAAATGTGGCTAGAAAGATTCAAAGTTAATTCAAGTTAGTACACTGGAATGTATATAGGTGTATTTTTCTCCAAAATACTGTAGTGTGGAATCCATTTATTGGTACACAAAAATATTTTTATCTGATTGTTAAATCTTGCATTTAATCAAAAATAATAGAGAAAAAAATTTTTATAGGTACCATTTAATATATTACTCACATGCAATATATTCTTAAAAACTTTGATTACAACATTTTATAGATCAAAAAGGTTTGCGACAACTACAATAGGAATATTGTTTTAATAATTATAATCAGTGGCGCCGAGTTTACAAAAATTGGTGGTTCAATTCTCACCAAAGCGATATCTTTTTTTCCTTCTTGATCATCACTGTCTTCAAAATCTGAAGAGCTTTCTTTATCATCATTAGTTTCAGAATTAGAATGTATATATTGAGAACCCACCATAGTAGATTCAAAGTAAGAAAATAATTTTGAAAACTCAATATATTCTTTTTTATAAATCTATATGATTAATACATTTGTTGTACAAATTACAAAATGTATTAAACGCATCATCTGGTAATGTGTTAGGATCAGATTCTAAGTATTTGTAACTGGTAACTGCTTATGTACCTACTACCTACCTGGTGTCCTAACTCCTAGTACCTACTTTATACTTACTATTGTAAGTAATAGTATTAACTATCTTGGTTAAATATGTTTACTAATTACTAACCCAACCAAGACCCACCCACCCATAATTTTAGGTGGTTCAAATGCACCACCTTAATGCATACTCGGCATCACTAATAATAATAATAATAAAATGTATTTATTTTCCAACTATAGTTTTACAATTAATAAGAAAAAACTTGTAATTACATTAGTTAGTTACTTCGAAGCCATAAGGTGTGTAGAAGTGAGATTCATAACAGCATTATTATTTTTAAAACGAAAACTGCTAATTTTTAATACTTATGAATTTTGTTCTTTTATTTTTTTTTTCGTTTTGAGTAATTTAGTTTTTTGGGACGTTTTTTTTTTATGATCCTCATTTTGGTTTTGGTTTTATTTTCAGTTTTTTTCTTGGTTGTCTAAAATAAACATAAAAATAGGAAAGTGGTTAAAAAATTATTACGAAAAGTAAATCCCTGAAATGTGATTATCAAACCTATTGTTCTTGAAAAAAACTTTTTTAAATAAAATTATTATTACCTGTTTATTGTGATCAACATTTTCTGTAATACCTATACTTAATGTTTCTAATACAATACATTCTTTAGGATTAACAATTTCAAGAATTTTTTCCTCGGAAGACAATTTAATTTTGTCCCCAGTATATATTTCTGGGTTATGCTCAATGTTATTGTTGACTGCTTTACTGTTGGGCTAAAATATTTACAACCAATGAATTATATATCAATGTTCCGAAAATTAACTTTCTCTATTTAATTACTTCATACACTAATCATATAAATTACCTTATTACTAGCACAATAATTAATGTCCATATCAATTTTTTTTAATTTTAGTATAGGACTCCAACATATCCTATTATTAGGCAAATCAATTGTTTTACTAGAATCTTCTATGTTTCTTTCATGGTTGACTGCTTTACTATCTATCTAAAAAAATCAAAATAAGAATCATAATATTTCTGTAATTTTTAGACCATATTCATCTGACTACATTTTTTGTAAAAATACATTTATAGTTACCTTATCTTTAGATGACTGGCCAATACAGTGTTTTATAGTTTTTTCATCAAGTCTTACCAACTGTACTGTACATTGTTTTAGATCTTTTAGTGAAATTTGAGATACATAATTTGAATTTATAGAACATGTGTGATTTAAATTAGTTTCTTGTTGATTGGTTTGTGTTTCCACTAATTCATTTTTATAATTCAATGGACCTTTATTAGTATTTTTACTAGTGGATTCATTATATTCCTAAACATGTTTAACAGTCAATCAAATTCAAAATAAAATATAATAGTACATACAAATAATCAATGATAATACTATAACTAAATTTTTATCATCCAAAAAAACATCAATATTTTTATTAATATTTTGGACATAAATTGAATTACAAATTCATATTTACCTTCTTTAAAAAATATTGGTCTTCAATATTTTTGTCCGTTTTTTCTAATGAAACACTGCATTCTTGTTGTAATCTATTTTTTGCGTGTTCCACTAAATTATCTGTATTATGGGAATCTTGAGAGAATATATTTGAATCATTTTCAGTAGTTTTTAACAATAAACCATTAATCAATATTGATTTAATTTTATTATTTAATGATTCAATAATTTTATCATTGAACAAACATTGAGAATCTGATAAAAGTGAACAAGTGTTAACTAATATTTTTTCACATAATTCAGTAAAGCTTATTAGGCATTGTTCAATATTTTCTGTTTGTAAGTTCTGATATCCATTTAACAATGCTCCAATTTTTGAATTTAATAAGTTACTTAAATTAAAGATTCTAATTTGATGAATATCTTCTTGAGCTAAATTTTCATTACATGTTGCTGAATTTATCATGAATTCACGTAAATGTTGGGTGTTCACAGATTCTTCGCCATTTAATAAAAGCCTAGTACCGCTAAAATCATTATTAATTCAAAAATTAAACAATTGAACAAAATAATTAACTTAAAAATATTGATACTAGATTTATTTTATTATTTTAAATTGTATATGACAAAGTGTTGTATGTGCTGCATAAGGCACATTAGATTATTGTTATTCAAAATATACAAATATTTTTATTACTGAAGTTTGCATCAATAGGTACAAAAAAGTTTAAAAACAGAAGAGGTAAATGCATGTAATATGACATAAATACTTTCTATAAATGCACAAATATAACATTTTAAAAAAGAATTGCTATTTAAGACTGAAAATAAATAAAAAATAAAGTTTTTTCAATATGTTAGGAAGTTTTAATAAAAGTTTCTACACATTTCAACTAAGGTTTCAAGGGCATATCTGAAGGAAAATTATGGTCCTAAAGTTCACATATGATTCCAAGCACTTTAATTGGTACTTTTGGTTAGCCCTTCCCCCATATACAAAGAAGTATCTTTCTACATGCATTTGGTATAGAAGTATACTAGACATAAAATATATTGATTCAAGCATAATGCTATGCATTTTTGGAAAATAATTTTCTAAATGAATACTAAATGTTAATTCAACTAATAAGTATTAAGAATTTAAATAAATTTAAAAAAAATAAAGGGTCTACATAAGACGGTTAAGCAATTAACTGAATGCCATAAATACAAAGAACTAAGAAGACATAAAAAACTCAGCATCTCAACCAACTTAGATGTGGCTTTAAGTCCCAACACGTTATCAACAACATAATCAAATTCTTGAGAAAACCCAACCTGTTCAACCAAATTTAGATGATAATTATGATTCATACACTTAATTGTAACTAATGGCCTTGGCAGCCGATGTAATTAAGAACAATAAAAAAAAAAGATAAGGAAGTTTTGGAATGGTTCAAAAAAAATAAAAATAAAAATATAAACCTATCAAAACTTACAATTATCATAAATAATAATTGGTTTATTTAATGGATAACTTGTTATTATTAAACTACTTTGTGTTTAAATGCAAAATTTACTATAAAACAATAAAGATATTCAGTTGATAAGATATACATTTTTTTTAACTTACAGTTCCAGTGAAAAACATTTTAAGACTGCAACTGCTTGAGATCTTAAACTCCATAAAACACTTGAAGAGCATCCTAAACAATGTTTTAATTTTTTTAAACGTTTTGTCTTAATGTAGTAATTGTCCACACATCTCTAGAAAATAAAATAAAATTATTAATATTTTGTCCTTAAAAACATTTACAATAATAATAATACATTTTGTAGTTTATTGAGTAGGCTTAGGATTAGGAACTATGAATACTAAATTATTGACTGGGAAAATGATCAGGATATATTTGAATATTGAAAGACTTTTTTTGCTTGAACTTTACCTTTTTTTATAAGAAAAACAAACTTATATTTATTATTTTTTAAATTATTATTTTAATAACTGAATAATATAGGTTGGTTGGTAATGGATTGTTATTAAACATATCCATATTGTATTTAACATAGAATATTGGGATGGATTTTGGTAATTAATTTGAGTGTATCAATATCAATATGTATTAGATTAATTTTGAGAGTTCAAAAAGTGTGCAGCGTTACGCACAAACCCGCATTGGACTCAGACTTCTCATAAAAATAAAAACTTATGTTTGGTATTCATTATTGTTACACATTAAAATGCATTTATTTAGTTATTTTTAATTTTAATACTTTTGACTTTTTGACCTATTTCAAAAACTTAGTTTTCTTATTATGTGTATTCATGAAATTCTGATCAAGTCAATTTAAAATTGAATGATACTTTAAACAATTTCAACTGTAACATGATGCACTAAGCAACAATCAGTGAAAATATATTCTTTCCTTTAATTGATTTATTGATTAGATCCTCTCTTCTTCCTTATGAGTTATGACTAAGAATAGCGGACGAGTAGTTGAACATGAATTATAAATTAAGTTTTCTTTCCAATACATTAGCTTCAACCAATCCAATACTCAGGAAAAATGTGATGATCAGGGCTCGTAAGTTCATGCATTTGTATGTTTTTTTTGCTACACAGAAAAATATGCTAACTGAGGTCTGAGATACAAATCTGTTTCATAACAATAGTAATAATAGTATGAAGTTTAATAGTGCATGTTTTGGGTGTAAAGGCATATTTGGCATATAATCGTTTTTTTAGAGTTTATAGCTCATATTATTTCATAAAAAAATTGTTTAGAAAAATATTTGAAATGTTTCTTGTTTCTTATTTACTTTCCCGTTTACTGAATGATAGTGTTTTGATTTATTTTTATTTTCGTGTGACTACTTACTTTTCTAGTATTTCCCTACTTAGATTTTATGCGTTTTACTTAGTACCGCGGAAACAATTTTATAGCTACCACTACCATCCTCCGCCGTATATAGTCCCTCGGCGAAACGATACCTGCACAAGCATGTACACCTGTACAATGTTTCTTGCCAATCCGCATCTACAATTTTGTACACTGGTACAGTATAGTTTTCTTGCACACCCCAGTCGCCGATGAGTTGTTTAACTGTACGAATCGTGAAAATGTCAAATAACTAATATTTCATTCCAAATATTTTCATTGTAGGTACAGGATAATGGTGTACAAAAATTAGACAAAAAATGACTACCTAATTAAAATGAATAAAGATGACAAATTCGTATGATTATATGAACTTCACAAGTATTCATTTTATTAATTTTGATTGTTAAATGTATAAAAATTAAAAGGAATAAAATACTTTTAAAATTAATGGATATATTCTTATTATTTTAAAATTTGCTCATAAATATTTTACATAATGCATATTTTGAGTGCATAATTTAAAAATGTAAGGGCATTTAAATGCATATTTTCAAACTTTTTAGTGCATATTTTAATGCATATTTTGCCAATTTTTAGTGCATGAATGCGTGCTTATTTGTGCTTTTTTTAGTGCATGAACTTACGAGCCCTGGTGATGATGAATTCTATGTAATAATAATCATATTGATTGTGGAATAGATTGTATGCTATTTTGAAAATTTTTTATAATTTTTTACTATGGTACCAATTTTGTTTACTTTTTGCCGAGACATCCGATGGGTCCAATGGAGTTATCAGAAACAAAATAATAAACCGGTTTACATAGACATAATATGGAGTAGAGTTAAAATGCATCGTTCTTATAAATTATAATCTTTATTGATTTTTTAATTTTAAAGCTTATTAAATTTGTTTTTGATAGCTCTTTAAGTATAGTTAGTTGTTGGCATGAAAAGGGAAATAGAAAATTTAAGATTAATTAAAGAAGTTTACCTTGCACATATAGCTTTTACATGTCTTGCACGTTTTAAGTTTGGTTTTGAACGAGCACAATATACATCCATTTTTTGAATCTGATAATTTTTCAAAACAATTCTGTAAAAATAAACATAATTTTGAAGATTTTCAATTAAATTAATTCTGGCTATCTTTAAACAACATTCAAATAATTTACACCTTAAAAAATAAATGTCATTAACTTTTGTTACAATAAGATTTATTAATACACTTTGTCATTTGATGTGATTTTTCAAAATTCTCAATCATGACAATCTATTTTTAAAATACATAATGATTATTTATTTTTAATTATAGGTACACTAAATATTAATTAACAATAATGTTATTACAATTTACAGGTAGGTAATTTCAATTCACTGCATAAACACTCACTTTACAACAAAGACATAAAAACTTTTTATGAAGCATAATTTTTTTATTCATGATGATATTCTGTTTCAAGTCTGAATTACAAATAGAGCACCAAATAATACTGTTTAATACATCTTGAGCATCTAAAACATAAGACAAAAGTTGTAAGCAGTACTAATAAATTACACAATAATCCAATTATTTGAATACTTACGTTTATAATGATTGTTTCTGTAATTTATTTCCAGGTTATCGGGAAGTAAAGCATTATTCATTTTGTTTTGACTTGCACTTTGTGTACCTTATTTTGAATTTGACATAATCTGAGACAAAAAAAGTTATAATTGATAGGTACCTCCTAATCATTTTAAATTTAAATGCACATTCTGAAATCTTAAACCAAAATGGTATTTTTCAATGAAAATAAGCCCTTCTAACCCCCATTTCAAACTAGCAAATCAAAAAACAAAAATTAAAATTATTACAAGACTCTTTTAAAGGCTATACTTAATGTTTTCAACTCTGGTGCTAATTTAGAGATTTAGACAGTCTTTGACGAAAGCCACTAATTAGTGTATATTAAAAATAGCGATGAGTTTAATATATTATACAATATAAACTCAATGATTATAGTTTTGTAGTTTGTACCTATTTACTTTTTTTGTATTTGTATACAATTATAGGTACACTGTTTATTAATATGAGAATAGAGTACCAACCTATTAATAATTGTATTTTAGATAAACACAGTCTATTAAATTTAAAGCTATAGCTGATGATCTATGATCTCAACTAAAAAATTGGGCATAACAAGTAGAAATTGTGCAGTTTTTATGCAACTACTACTTCTGAATTCTGATAAAAATTTAACATTAAAAATCAACAACGATAATAACTGTAAATAAGTAAGAAAATATAAAAACTATAAAAACTAATTTAACAACGAACAAAATATAATTAATGTATGCGAAATCGCGAAAGTATAATATTTAAATATAATAATAATAGTTCAGTAATGAGTAATTCCCGTACAACGTACAATGTACTTTTATCACTCGTCACTTCTGATAAGACGATAACCAACATATTTCATTGCCTATGCATACCTTAAAAGGGGATTTATTAAACATATTATTTGTTTTTCAAATATAATCCAAGATTTGAGATGGATAGTTAATAATAATTATTATTATTAGGATTATGTTATATTTTGAACTATTAAATATTAATTATACATCGGTAATATTAAACAAGTTATTAAATTATTTAATACGTACCTATTTATCATGCATATTGTGTTTATGCAACACAAACAAGCTACCTTCCTTATTTCAAAAAATTATTATTAAATATAGTCATTATAATCATTTATCACAATACATATACAAAAAAAAAAACAATACATAAGCAAACATTGTATTATTTTAAATCATTTTAGAATTCATAATTAACAGTTTAATGAAAACTATTGATATAATTTCATAAAAAAGATTGTAAAAATACAAATTTACAATTTGCAAGACAGCATAATCCTAATATTTTAATTGTTTTTTGTTTGCTTACCATACCTACATAATTATCGGCTATACGTCTTTACAATACAAACCAAACACACTACAATAGAAAGATGTACTTACCTTATGTATAAGAATCAGATTAGACTACATACTCCGAGTTAAGAACACCACTACAGTGATGAATAGACATGTTAAATAAGATATTCCTAGCTTATAATATACGATTAGTCAGAGACAATAGGCAGCCTTTATTTCTCGAGGGTATTATATGCCGCGTTACATGAACAATCACTAAACATTTAACGATTCAATAGTGAGTCAATAGTGGATCAAAAGTGACCCATGATTGATCCATTCAATTTTATTGGACCGTTAAATTAATACATTTTTTATGTACCTATTCCAGAATTATTTTAATAATTTAATTATACAACTAATTCTTAATTGTCCTGTTAGTCTAAACAGGATAATATAATTTGGTAGGCTAAACACAAAGAGTTCTATGAAATAATAACATAATATTTTATCCATAGATATTAGACCTCATATTTAATGTAAGGTCTATGGTCCTATGGATATATTTATCATATTTCATATACCATA
Organism: Myzus persicae; assembly: GCF_001856785.1. NCBI lineage: Eukaryota > Metazoa > Arthropoda > Insecta > Hemiptera > Aphididae > Myzus > Myzus persicae. The sequence continues at coordinate 119,337 of NW_019103965.1, forward strand.
TTATAACACTTATCGTCTATACCACTAGTGGTCCGTGAGACATTGTCAGGTGGTCCGCGAGCAGCCATACTTACAAAATGTTAAAATATTTTAATAATTTCATTTTCCTTTGAAGCATAACACTAATTATTGACAATCGTGTATAGTACGTCGTTTATTTATAAATTTATGTTACATAGAGAAACCCATGTTATTAAAAGCCTCTTCATGTAATAATAATCAAAATTCTAAAATATGTGAAAAAAATTAATTCTTATTTGTAAGAAAAATAAGGTATACAATTGAGGTGGTCCGTGACGTATTGAAAGTTCTCATAGTAGTCCGTAGTACCAAAAAGCAGGGCCGGCCGAAGGTTTTTTGCCGCCCTAGGCAAATCTAATTTACGCTGCCCTATGCAATAGTTAATTTTTAGGAGAGGAAAGGGTTGAATAAAATAAGGACATTTGTTTTTATCTATGAATCATTGTTTATTTAAACAAAATAAAATGTTTTGACTGACTTAAGTTTTCTTTACAAAATATAAAATAATAATAATAAAATTAATATAAATGTTGGGTATGAAATAGAACAAGTTATATTTTTGACCATCGTTATACATTCATTATCGTTATCATAGATCAAAAATATGTATTTAATTTAACATAAAAAAATATTTAATTAAAAAATTAAAAATATATTAAACAAAATTAATTTTGCGAGCCTTTTCTTGGGCAAAATCAATCAGTAAACTTTTAAATTCCAGATTTTCCATTACTTCTTTTTCAATAGAAATTGTAGCAAGATCACTTAACCTTTCTTGATTCATAGAAGACCTTAAATAGTTTTTAATTATTTTTAATTTTAAAAAGCTCCGTTCACCAGATGCGACCGCCGACACAGGCATAGTTAAAATAATTCGAAGTGCTACAGCTACATTTGGTACAAAATTGTTATTATTTACAATAAACTGTAACACTTCTAATGGAGTACTGTTGGGTTTTAATAACTCAGATATTGCTACTAACTCATCTGTCATTTCTATGGCATCAATATCTGAATTACATTTTGGGTCTAACATTTTCATTTTCTGATAGTAGCAATTGAAGATCCATACAATTTTTCACAATGTTATCTTTCGTTATACTTTTTAGACTACTTATATCATACAAAAATTTAAAGTTATCGCAGTGGTTATGTAATTGTTCAAATCTTTCTTCGAGAGAATTGAGAGCTACGTCTAATATATAAAAGTATAATTCAACTTTAAATTTAGTTTTTAAATTAATTATGGGTTCATCTGGTTGTTCATAAAAAAAGAACACGGTTTTCTTTTTTCGTGGGCGTATAGAAGTTTGTTGCGTAAAAGAAGCCTCATGCAATATCCAATTCAAGAGCTATGGTTTCAGCATCTTTTAAAAATGTATCAAAACTCTCATCACATCGAATTTTTTTTAAAAGGTTGGGAACCACTGGTCTATAGCAATCGCCAATATTGTCACCATTCACCGGAGATTCGGAGACGATTGGCAGTTGTAATAATTTTATTGAACAAAAAAAAAAATGAGAACAAAGATGTACAAGTCATCAAACAGTAATTTAGTATATAATATTTTATACTCGCATATTTCGTTCAGTACTGGTTATTTCATAAAATATCTCGATACTTTCAAGTTACACATCGGACTGTCAGAGAGAGATGAAGACTGATAAAAAAAGCTGTTTCTATGGCGGCTGTGAAGTGCACGTCTGAACTATAGATAAACTAGGTTTCACCAGAAGATTTTATGTTTACATGTAAGTTTGTTTTCATATTATTTCGGGGCTTAAATTTATTTTTTAGAGTTAGAATAATTATGTATTGCCACGGCCCACGGACACAATCTGAAAATCATTCTAAATTTAAAATATTAATACTTTATAGTTTATTGACAACCACAGGCCCCTTACACGCATGCGAGTATGTACCGATATACTTCGTAAATATTTTATTATTGAAATTGTGTAAATAATTAATTTAATTAAGCAATCTGTATTAAAACAATACAATGTTTGGGGCCTTTCCACCGGCAGGATAATGCATTATTAAAATCAATACATTTCAATTAAGTAAGAAATTATGTCGTAGTAAAATCTTGAAACTGTCTACCTATTCTAATTTATAATCTTAATAAATTAAAAACTATTAAATTCATAACTATTCAGAAGGTCATTTGATCAGCTGTCAAAGTACCTATACAAATTAATACAAGTGTGAATAATACAAAAAAAAACTGCTAGAGGAACACAGTTATTTCTTTTATTGAAGTCTTGATTATTGTTTACTTATAAATTCAAATAATGGATAATTTAATAGTATTTAATTATTATTATTCATTGTGTATAGCAGTTACTAGTTATTATTTCGATTTTGATAAAATGTTTATTTCTGAAAAAAGCTTAACAATTAAATACAATTTTCCTCATTAGTTGTTTTTATAGCAACCTAAAAATACATTTGCACAACTGTTGTTTGTACCTACATATGACAAATTAAAATGTAGACAAAATTGGATGTTTAAACGAATAATAACGATTTTAAATACCTATAAACCTTTACAAATAATTAATAGTACAAAAATGTTTTTCACAATCACAACCGTTTTCAGAAGTATAATTGTTCGTACTTTGCCTTTTATTATATACGATTTATACCAAAAACAGGGCTCCCTTGGTCCCCTGGATACACCACTGAACGTTATTACTTTATTAGGATATTTTTATGGGTAGGTACTACGAACTTTTAAAGTAGTGAGTCATGTACTTAATACCTATTAGAGTAGGTTGATCCTAAATATTTTGTTCAATACAGAGACTGAAGTGAGACTAAAGTGTTATCACTTATCACCTTTCAAGACCCAGTCGACAGGTATATTGTAGAAATGTAGAATGATTTTTGTACCACATGTGTTTCGGTTTTCAAGAATAACACTTTTTTAATTCGTTCGACAATGTATTTTGAATTAGAAACTATACGAAGTCACGATGACAGTATGATTATGTACAAATACCTAAACACACGATGAAAAAATACAGTTAAGTATAATTATTTATTTCGTGCCAATTATTAATTATTATTAATTGATTTGGATATAGCTTTTAAGTATTATATCTAACAACAATTTAATCATGTAAAGTATAGCCGCTGGAGTACTCCTTTTAACAAGTAACTCATGTCAAATTATTAATACTTAGCTCATATTCTTATTGCAAAAAAATCTATTTACAGATTGTATATATTCTACTAAAAAATAAAAAATAAAAATTATTATATCTTATATAGGTATTTTTAAGTTCAATGATATTCAAATGTGCTTTGAATTACAATATAATTGGCGCAAAAAATTTTCATCCAAAACCAAGTGACCACACATGACCATAATAAAGAGTGATAAGTGATAGCGTGCTGTCCGTTTTATATACGGTCTTATATACAGTCCAATTATTCCAATACCGTGATTATTTTATATGTTCATGATACTAGCTACAGCAACCAAGTTATCACTATCCAAAAATCATGATATTTTGCACGAATTCATAGTTAAAACTTAATTGTTAATACTTTAATAGTTACTAAACAATATAAATAAATAATAATGTCTATCTAATATCTATGCGTGTCGCGTGAACACAATGCGCGTTATTGCGTATTGTAAGATGGAAATTGCAAGTAGCAATTTTAGTTGTGAGTCATCATATTGTAGGGCCTCTGGACTTAAGAGGTACCTACCTATTTTAGTGAAAAAGTAAAGTAGATTGTAGTTACCTAGTTATACCGAATACCCCTGAAAGGTGATTGTACGGCATGTCATAAGCACGTTGATATAGCCATGTACAGAACATGATCCTAGGGCACAGAAAGGCGGGGACAGACATTCCTGTAAGCCAACTAGGCAATGCAAATCATTGGGAACTGACAACATACCTAACTTACCACTGTCTGAAGTGAATATAGGGTGATAATAGAAACAATGTGAACGCATGTATATTTAGTGGTAAGTCAATGTTCTAAGGCTGTTGCTGGAAACTACTGCACACTTGAATAAACTGTAATGGCAAACGTCCAGGCTGTGACTGTCAGAAATATGGCCCGCCACAGATATTTAGTCTATTTGATCATATGGCTGTGCATACTTTTTCCAGGTAACATTTTAACAGCCTGCCTGTAGATGATTTTGCATTTAATCTTAAAACTGTGTTAACTATTTCAGTGTTGTATTTCAAGATTTCTGATCGTCCTGTACCTGACAATAAGACTGTGAACAAATCTGAAAACCCTGCGCAAAAGAATAAAAGAACAGTATCAAGAATCGATTACAATAAACTTACTAAAGTGTGCAATCCTCCACACATGATTGAACGTGGTGATGAAGGAGATATTGGTATTCATATTTAACCAAACAATGTTTATTACACAGTACCTCATTTTACTATTCTATTATCTATTTTTAAAGGTTTGCTAAACAACAGTCTTACAATCCAAGGAGTAATAATACTGACTAGACATGGAGATCGTGGGCCAATGAATCATGTTCGAAACATAGCAGATGTAGACTGCAGTATGGAACCTGATCAGGAGTATAATGGTTATACAAAATTCTTGCAAAACATATTCTTCAACATGTCATTACAGTTTTTAGGTCCTTTTCATGGGTACCCATTATATCCACCACAAAATAATTGTTCCATAAGTCAACTCACCCCGATTGGTGTATCCCAAATGCTGAAGCTTGGACAAACTTTGCGTTCTGTGTACCACCCTTTGCTTAGTGTTTCTAATTCTGATGACATAATAATATATAGCACTAAGTACAGACGCACATTCCAAAGTGCATTGGCCTTCATGTATGCAGTTTTGTCACCAGATGTTTTGTCCAAAGTCACGTTCAAGGAGAGTGATAGTTACAGTTATTGTTTTGATCATTGTGCCTGTTTTAATGTTAATAGCTTACAAATGAAAATAAAACAATCATCTGCAAGACGGTTAAAGAGCCGTAGGGTAGTTGAAAGAATGCTCAAAAGCATACACAATATAGTGCATCTATTGTCCAGTAGTGTGCGGGTAGACCCTTACTTAATTAAGGATTCTATTATGACGTATGTGTGCCATGGAGCACCACTGCCTTGCTATCAGAATGATTGTATAACACATGACAACGTAGAACAGCTTTTCAACTACATTGATTGGGACTTGGAACGTTATGCTAAACATGGGCTGTTGCGAAAATATGGACTTCTAAAGTCCTATGGTTTTGCGTTGAATATTGCCATGAACTTGTTAAAAATGGTATCCGAAAGTAAACCTCGTTTGGTCCTATACTCCGGTCATGACTTGACTGCTCAATATCTTTTATCGGCATTTGGAGTTCTCAATGCTGAAACCATGTCACCTCACTATGCTTCCCGCCTAGTGTTTGAGGTATATCGAAACAACACGGTTGATACCACATACCCCGGTAGGGACTTTTACTTTAGAGTAATCTTCAATGGTAAGGATGTAACCCGATCAGTGGCTTTTTGTAAAACGCGTACTGGCAGCTTGACAGACTCATCAGTTTACCTGTGCCCTATTGAGTCTGCTATAAGGTTTATACATGATGATTACTTTACCACTTTTAATGCTTCCAATTACAAGGAAGCATGTGGCACCCGCTCTTGAACTGTAAACCTCATTATATTATATCTTTCTAGAGAGTCACTAAATTGAATTCACACAATTATTGTGATATAAAATTGTTTTTCTCTTGATGTGTAAAGATAATGTGTATCACTTGTATTATTTTCTGTTATACATCTTTAATAATACAATTTCACTACATCTGCTTTTACATTGGTAAAATACTTATTTAAGAAAATATTAAACAGTGAAATAAATTATCAAGCCATAATTATATAATTAAGTATAATTAGTGTTATAGTTACAGCAACAAAGCAATAGATAATCATAATATGATAAAATCTACTTATATTATAATATTGTATATACTGAATATTATTATGTGCGTATTATAAATTATAATTATTTCTAGTCGCATATTGTTTTACCATTCATTTCTTAGTAACAAAATTGTACTAAATTATTTATTCATACTTTTAGGTTATTAGATATTGCTTAATTTTGATGTGTATCTCAAAAATATTAGTTTTTTAGTTTATTTAAAAGAAATGATAAGCATTACTAGTAAAAATAGATGTATAATGTATACATATTATATATATATATATATATATAATTTAAATTATATTTTTGTATAGACAGTAAATTAATAATAATTTATTGTGCTATACATGTCATTACTCACAAATCACAATTATAGTGGTATATCAATTTTAATATAAATCATTGTCATTGGTTAAATTGTGTTATTGAATGATTTTCATAAGTATCATCAAGATTGGTTCAGTGGACGAGGAGTCCATAAGTCACAAACAGACTAACATACACTTTTATAAATGCCATTCCTATTAAAATTATTTATTTTACCATCAGTATTACAGTAGGTTGGATTAATTTTTGCCAAAAACATTGCATTTTAAAATGTGTCATTGTGTGTGTAAAACATAATAATAAACTTAAAAAAGTATTCCTCTTTGATTTCACCTGGAAATAATATTTTTAAATTACAACAAAATAACAACAATTTTTATTCATTGTTTAAATATTTCGTCCAAATTTAAACTTCAAATATCTATAAAAAAAACTATTTATTTATAACTACAAAATAACTCAAATTTTCGTATAACTTTTTTTAATTACACATTTTCACTTATAACAATTTGCGAGGAACCTTGTATTTAGGTACAGACTAGATTATATACTTTTTCGCAAGAATATATACTGAAGTTGAAAATTGAAGTATTATCGAATACTATAAGTATACATAGTCACAACAAAATACATTGTTGTAAGATCATACATAAATAATCTTAACGCCCAATGTACAGCAGAGCGTAACCCATTTGCCCGCTTTTTTTAATTTAATAATACATTGTAATTTTTAAATTTTGCTTTCTAATAAATTATACCAAAAATATTAAATAAGTATTTTATATTTTTATACATTTATATTTTACTTGTATAATAGTGTTACTAAAAATAAATGATTAAACATTAAAAATATATTAATATAATATATGTGCCAATAATCATAAACTTCAAATTTTGAATATGACTAAGTAATAAAAAGTTGGAATCTTCAATAAGATTTACAAAAATACGGGTTAGATAAAAAATGTATAAAGTGAATATGTTTACTAAGTTTTCAGGAGGTATAAAGAAGAGTTGACTTACAAGGGCCAAATTATGATTTTGTGCTTCTAAATATTTACTAATTATCAGCTCTGTGTAAAATAAAAAGAAACGTCTGGCAATCGAGAAGTTTTTCGTCGGTTAATATTTTGAAGATAATCAGTATTGGCTATGTATGTATATACATCAAAAATTCTAATTTTGATGAGTTTGTGTTTAAAATACTTACAAATGACATTAATTAACGTGTTAAATAAGAATTCGGGTGGTCAAGCATGCCAAGAAATATAATTATGATCACACGGCGTGTGGAATAGGCAAATTAATTACAAAACTATTGGACATTTTGGGTCTATTTTAGGTTAGGTTATGTTAGGTGATTAGGTAACTTTGGTTACCGACTTAGTGAATTAAATAGATTTTGGAAATGCCTACCTTTTGGGTTAATCGCTTTCCCAGGTGGAAGGACAAATTCAGAAATAATAATGTTAATAGAACGTATACGATTGTTGCATGCAGAATTTTCCGAGTTGCTTAGATTGGGCTACGGAACGGTCTTATTGGATTATTTTACATTTAAAATTGAATTTCAATGCTTTATTTGAAACATTTATTTTTACAATATTATATAGGTATGGATTTGATCGTTGCTGGAATATAGCCTTTTTTTTTACTTTATACAAAGAAGTGTTGATTAAGTGTTAGGTAATATCATTTATTTTTCAAAGATATTGAAACCTAAGTGTAAACTTACATAACAATTAAAAATACAACAAAAACAAATAAAACAAGTAAACACTTTCACATGGGTACAAAAAGTATAAGGAAAAATTTAAAGAAATAGATTAAACACATCAAAAAAAGACACCTTACGTTTTTTAAGACTCTAATTTTCATATTTTTATAAAAATTTCATTTAAAATGTAAATAACACCTAACCTAACACAAAATTCTTAGACTTCTAATAGCCTAGATAACGATTTAATCATCAATAAAAAAAAAAAATGTAATTTAACTGATCATTTTATTTACTTACTTATTTTATTTACATACCTACTATTTTTTTAAATTGTTTGATCATATTATCTTATACATATTATATGTATATATGTATACAGGCAACAAGGGCAGGATGGTAGGTATCTATTGATATAGGTAATAATAATGTACAAAACGACGGACAGTTATTATACAGACCTGGGAAGTTAGGAGAGTTTATAAATAGGTAAATCCTTCTATAGTTCTACCTATTAATTATTATTAACTAAATTATAGTAATTTGTATTTTGTGCTTAATATGATACAAAATATTGTTTTTTTTTTTTTGTTATTAAAAGATTTTTATGCAATCTGTTACAATAAAATAGAACAATAAGAACAATTGATGAATTAAATAAAAATAAAATGACAAAATATTGTTATCCTTTGTTTCTTGTCTAATGCTAAAAATTGATTTTATCTTTTGTAGGTAGGTAGCCAGGTAGGAACCTACAATTATAGCACTAAATTTAGGTGATGGAAACTTTGTAATAATAAAATTAATATGTCACATGATTATTTAATGAAAACTAATATATTATTACAAATTTTAGTATTATTGATAACTGGGATCTTAACTATGCTGCAAATGAAAGACAACTCGAGGGTGTTGTACCCACTTGAAAAATACATTGAAAATTTAAGTAATAATTATATCAAAGATCAAATTTAATTACTAATAAATATACTGTATATGTATCGGTATGGGCAGTGTTGAAAATACTCGTATCTTAAATAGGTAAGTATCTTGTATTACCATACTCTTCTGAAAATTATTTAATAAATATCTGTAATCTATTAAAAATGAAATTCATTATAGGTAGGTACTAGGTATATTAGGTAGGTTCAAGGTTGCCTCAATAATTAGGTACATTTTGTGAACTTTTTTTAATACAAGTGAAGTAATTAATGAAAATATTCAAAACATAAAATAAATATCTTTAATTTCACAAAATCAAAGTCCAATATATTGTTAAATGTATATTGTATAATAACATAATTACTTATATTATATCATGTAGCTATAACAAATGCATGTATAAATACAATCATTACAATAGTATTTTTATAAATAATTAAATAATTAACATAACATTACATATAAATAAGTGCAGTAATAAAAAGTTAAGTACATTGTATTGAAATATATTAATAAAAACAAATTATAAAACGATAGATAGGAGTTTTCAATTTATCAAGTAATTAACTAGCAGTACCTGTTATTCGTTTATCATATTTTTTAATTTTAATGTATACACCTCACCTACCTACCTTATATTCATTGTTAAACAATTATTATAATACATTATCACTGAACAGTATGGCGGTGTGAGTGTGTGACACTGATAATTCAATTTAAATTGGTAAGCAAATATTGAGAAATATATTATGTGAATATGAGTATAATAATAGTAATAACTCTAATATAACAATATATTTAAAGTTTGAGATCATGAACCCTAAACAGCCAAGTATAAGATTTCTCGGGTAGGTATGGCTAACTCCACCTTGCCAATAATAATGGTGATAATTTTCATTATTTTAACACCTATAATTTAAATTTCATATTTTATAGAGCAATACATTAGCGTTATTTAAAATGGTGAAGTATAGATATTGTAAAAAATAATTTTAAAAGTTAAAGCGGGAGAGTTGTGCACCACAATTTGTGAGGTATGTCTAAAGTATTTGATTAGGTGTATAAGCTGTTTTCAATCTTTTTATTTTAATTTAGTGTGCACTTAATGATTATGAATAAAAACAAACACCTATTGTCCAATGTTTAATATATTTTATTTGTTAATGTTTTCATAAAAACTATTCTTCTTCAGTAATTGGACTTGAATTTGATTTAAATAATTTCAGAATGTACCTAAATGTCAATATAATAAAGTACAAATTAATATATGTACTTACAGTAATGACATGAAATATGTTTGGATAATTTTAAGCTAATTTAAATAATTTGAGCGTAAACCATTTCATTTCATTGAAATAAATGCATAATATAAAGTCAACAAATTATACATTATTGTATTTTTAACCAATGCTCTCTAGGGAGTTATCAAATAAATAAATAAATAAAATTTCCATTAAGATCATCAAACAAACAATTAACCTAAAATCAGTTTCATGACTAATGAAGTAATGTAAATCAATATCGATTATAAATAAACAACAATCATCATTCGTGAAAAATCCTCACCGTGTTTTTGATTAATTAGAGGAAAATCAATTTTTTTTAAATAATAAAAATATTTTCAGAAATAACTTTGTAGGCACACCTTTGAGTATAAACATTATACGATTATAATAGTGCTATTTCACAACCAACCACAATGGCTTAACAGAATACAGCATGAACACAATTTTTTTTAGTTTTCTTTATAAACAATTTTAATATACTAAAAGCAAATGTCAAAAGTTCATAAAAGATTACATCGTCACATACACAAAATACAATAATAAAAACAAATATATTTGTTTTGATAACATTAATAATAGTTGTTACGCTATAAACAAGACTATATTTTACAAACACATAATATACAGCATTTCTTACTAGACAATTTCATCTCCAAACAGTAATACTTATATTTACTTTTAGTGTCCTCTGCACCCATTACATTGGAACCTTTGTTTTTGAATATTACATACAATATACTACCATAAGGTATGAAAAAAAACTTACAAATCACTTGCAAAATACAAAAAAATAATTATTTTGGTATAATTTAATGTCATATTAGTAAACTACTCATACTATGGCAGAATCGCAATATGTATTGAAAGTGTATATTTTAGGATCGTCTTTGACTAACTCGCTTGTAGATGTAGATTACCTAAATCTATAAATATTAACTAAGTATAATAATAATGACTTTAATTTAAATAAATAGAATTAACGCCAATAAATAAAAATAATAATAATATTGGTTGAATTGTCTGACAGACAGCTTAAAAATTATGAACTAAATAAACAAATGCTTAACTAATAAATTGTAAATATAAGTATATAAAAAAAGAGAATTAATAGGAAGGCAAACAAACAAGACGAGGGACGTGATGAGATAATAGACTTATGAAAAAGAAATAAATTGTTGGAATACATTAAATATATCACGTAATAAATAAATGTGGCTTATGCTCTTCAATGACTTATGTGCGCAGAGATTGTTCAATAGTAAATGGAGCAAATTTTCGGGTAGTAGGCGACTATGTCAACATATTAACTAAAATTGCGATACGTTGAGATCTTCAACCTGAAAAATAAATAAACGGCATGTAAAAATATTTTATCACGTGCGGCAAACGAATTACGTTTGGCTGGTCGGCTGTCTATATTATAGAAAAACAATTTTATCAAATGTTTGACGTGCAACGGACGTCATTGAACAGTACCTATTAATAGATTTGCATTCAAGACATTTAGAATTGTTTTGTTACTTCATTATATTACCGGACCAATCAAAGGTTATCAAAATGTCGTATTATAATTTATTTAATGATATATTATCAGTGTGATAAACTCTTAATAAATAATATAATACATTATTTATTATTATTATTAGTATCATATTATAATACCTAATTGATTTACTTTTTTTTTAACAATTTATATTATTATAAATTATAATTACTAGGCATTGTTTACCTTTGGAAAGAAAATAGTGTAAAGGGTAATTATTGAGAGGTGTGTCATATTTCTCGAGTATTAGGTATCAATAATTGCGATGTCTATATATAATATTTTTCGGACAAAATGTCCTTGTAAAGAGCTGTGAGAATGTGGGCAAACTAAACGCGTGAGGCAGATATTGATTAAAAATACTTTACTAAGAAGCAGACATATTTTATTTTAAGTAGTAATATTTTGTAATTTTGTTATTTTTATTGAATTTGATATTACGTCAATTTGTATAATAGATACGTATTGATACTGTAAAATACAGGAGATTATATAGGTATTTACTTCAGTTTTACTAATCGAATTGAATGGCGTGTGTGAAATCTTATAGGTTTTAAATTTTTCCAATATAGTTTTCTTGTGTAATCTAATACTTTTGACTTCGCAAAAGGCTGGATACACCATTTCATTGAAATAACCTTAATTGGATTTCTTGTTATGTATAAACCGAAATTATTACAATTGTTTGTAATAAGTGCCTACATTTTTTATTTGCGTTTTCTGTTTTGGAATTTTTTTAAAAATATTTTAATCTACCATCAAAAAACTATACATTGATAAGTAGTATAAGTTTTAATAAATTAAAACTCACCATATTATAATATAATATTGGCAATAAATATCACTCGTATCTATCATCGGAATCTTCGTAGAACACAGCCTCGTTAGGACTATAATACGTAGTCATCACATAAACAGCAGCCTCGTATGTCGCCATCATAATGGCCGTGTTAGGTATTTGTCTAACCAGCTGAGTGGTCAGACCGCGGTATAGTCCCCTTGGGCCCTCTTCGCCATAAACCGTTAACAGAGTCTGGAAGAAGCTTCGATACTTGGTACCTTCTTCCCGGAGCCTAGTTCTAGCGACCTCTGTATAAACACACGAAAAACAAAACCATAAATTATTAAGTAAATATAGAACACGGTAAAAAAAACACAGTACCAAATTATTTGATTGCAGTGTATTTATAGATAGACATGTAGCTCATAGCGTGTAAGTTATAATAAAATAAAATATAATTTATAAAATAAGAAAATATTTAAATGTGAACCCACCAGACATATATACAATATACATATAGTATATGCATTTTATAATAAATTATCTAAAATAATTGAACTCGTGCTACCGGTTTTTAATAAAAGTAAATAAATATATTTTGCTGTTTTCGTTGCATTTTGGGAACAAAAGTTTAAATTAAATTATTTATGCTAACTAGGTATAACGTGGTATAGCTAGGGTTACTGCATTACCGTGAGGATAGGCGATGGACGAAGCAACAGTCTTGGAAATGGCACCGGCCATCATGAATTCGAGGAAATCTTTGGAGGTTTTGGTATTATCTTCAGACTCATTAAGTCCAACACGGGCGGCTATCAGTCTCGCTTTGATTGCTTCGTAGATGACAAAGTGCACAACAGTCTCAGATATTCCAAAGTACGAAGCTGTAATACCTTTATAGAAACCTTTTATGCCCTGTGCACAAACACAATTTATTTTAATTTATGTAAATAGTAATTTTTTTTATATTAATAATAGGGTGGACTGTGGTCTATAAATATTTACCCCAGTCCTATATATTCGTCTGATACATTGACCAGCGGTGAGTCTTTTCCCATTTTTGTTCAAGTCCAGCTGAAGCCTAGTTTTGACCAGCCAAATAGGATTGGTTGCTGAACATGAAGCAAAACCTAAAAATTAGAATCATTTGTAAGCCCAAATTATATTTATAATTATTTTAACACATCATTAATCAATAATGTAAGATAATAAGATAATAGGTATTAAAATATAATCCTATAAACAACTAAACCATAACACGGTTGATGTTTCTCAATGTGTATAAACTGAATTAATGTAGAACAATTGCAATGAAACATCTCGTTTAAAGGATCTAGTCGTTGATGGAATAACAAATATTTGAATATATTCGTTTGACATAAAATAATTAACCCTGGATGTCTACGCAAAAACGGGATTTTGCATTGGAGCCAAGGTAATGCAATTTCTCAATAAGACTTATTTATCTATGGTCATGAGCCAGACAAACGTAAAATAAAATAATATTTACTCTCAACTTTCAAGCTTCTATTTTATAAATATATTAGTATATTTTTACCACTATACTGTAGATAATATGATTAACCGATTACGTAGCTATATTTATCGGGAATTGAATTACACGCAGAACCGATTTTACAATTAACACCAATCACAATAACAATAGAAAATTAATCAACAATTGATTTTTCCAATGTAATAACTAATAGCACTACCTATGGACCTACCTAAAAACTTCCATTAATAGAATGCGAATCGGACACACTTCGATAACCCACCAGTATCACATAAAGAGAGAAGACCCCCATATATGCGCCATTTGCGGCGTACCCCTCACGATCAATTCATTAGCACTACGAACGGCGAACAACATCTAGCAGTGGTGTAGGCTATCTTTACAAAAAATACAATAATCAATATATCTTACACTGCTACACCGCACTACCATACGTAATATAAGTAATAGAATAATCAAAAAGAGCCCTCCATCTTGGAACGCTTTCCATACACCTATTGCTTGTCTAGATTGTCTAGAAGTATAAGGTCTAAGGATCAAACACATCTAAACTGAATACCTTAAATTCGAAATGGAGAGACGAGAAACTGAAATATCCGAAATTCTGCCAGAAGCCCTCCACCAGGACAACTTAAAATGCGCTATAACATTTATTATTAAGTATAAATATACTTTAAGTAATCGTTTGTAATTTGTATGTGTTCCCAGTGTACCTAAGTTAAGTTAAAGTGTAAACGTATGCTAATTTAATTCAGCCAATGGCAATAGTCGCCGAAGCTTTATTAAACAACAACAACAACAAAAATTACATACCTAATAAATAATAATCATAACCATTCCGCGGCATTAAAAATATATTCTATACGATGACAATACTATAGAAAAATGCCAACTAGAGTGTGTACGTGTATTCAAATATTTAATTTTCATATCTAATTGTACTGATTTCTGACCGTAGATTTGTGTATTTTTTTTCTATTTTTAATTATAATTTTAAGACAAAGTGGCTACATGTTTTATCGGATAAATAACATATGGACTAGGGGATTTTTCGTTTCAAATTGGATTTTTCAAAAGATTAAAAAAAAACCGCAAACACATGCAACTTGCACTGCGTTTTGGAGGGTCGTGAAATTTACCTGACTAAGCTAATGTAATTTATTTTACCAGGACTCACCAAAATACATAGGCAACACAATGTTCTAAAATCTAAACTAAAACCGTATTGAATTCCAAAAAATGTAATCATGCATGTGAAAAAAAAAGTATGCGTTTTATAATAATTCAATAGACTACAGGTATTTAATTACCTAACGTAACCTCGATTATATATAACGTTTTCCGTAGGATACAATATTCATTGTTTTATATTTAAGTGGCTATATACACGACGGATGTGATGAGACCAGTATTTATCGGCGACGGAAAATCCGTTCTGTTGGAACGTCGAAGTAATAAAAACGCTGACTAATAATTTTCCTTTTTTTTTTTTTATAAAAGTTAGGCTGGGGCTAAGCACTGCATTTTTTCCTCACGGTTTTACTGCATCAGCTATATACAGCGTATTCCGCAGTTTAAATTAAAATATTTACAATAAATATGGTATAAACGAGGCGTTTTCTAATTTATACTTGTAAAATTAAGGATTAATAATTGATTAATAATTTAATTTACGCGTTAACTTATAGTGATATTGGATTTAATAACGTTTAGTCTGATAGCGCATTTCTGATGTACACATAATATTTGTATAGTTAAGGTTTTAAAAACATTTTTAAAGCTACACAATTATTACAACAATGGCCTGAAAATACCAATAAATATTTTAACGACATTAATTCAAGAATTTATCGTAAATAAAAAAAAATTAACGACAATAGATGATTGTAATTAATAATTATTAATTAGTATTCAAGTATTCAAAACATTAATAGGTGTAAAATAAATATTCTTTACAACTCACGGGAAAATAAAAATACAAATAGTTTCCCGTTAATAAAATGTAAAATAAATATTTAAAGTTAAATACATATTATTATATATTTGTATGAGAAATTCAAAACATATATTATCAAGTGGACATAATACGAACAAAATGTTATTCTTATCTCCGTCTTTACTAAAACACGAACATTGCAAATTTTACCTTAAGAAGAATCTGTTATTTGTATTATTTGAGTAAATTGACTATTATCAGGTATATAAAGTAAGAGTAATATCTAGATTCTAGGATACCTCGTCAGAATTTTTTATATTTAAGTTTTGAAGCAAGTTATACACAATTCAAAATTTAAAACAAATAGTGAACTGTTTATTTGTTTAATAATCATTATTCAAAGGAATATATTTTAAATTTAAACAAGTTTCTATACCTAGTTTAGATACTACTTCAGTAAAGTATATAATACTTATTAAAATTAAATTATGCAATTTATTGTCATTGAAGAAATCTGTACTAACTATAATATATTTTATCATATAATGTAGAGTATTGAGTATTTGCATTGGTTTATTTGCTGCGCAATAATATGCTATCATATTACATTATTACATAGACATGTTTTGGTTTAATTTGTTTACTTGCAATTTCTCTCTATGAAAGAATATTCAACCTGTTCTTACGATTTTGTTAATTTTTTAATATATTGACATTTTAGTGAACGCTAATTAGGGTTCCATTTATAATTTATCCGAAGATCAATTAATAAAAATAAAATGCTATTTTGACTTCAAATATTTGACAATAAACACAAATAAATAATACGTAAAACAAGTTGGAAATATAATTTTACAATAAATAGATGAATTAATTGGTATCTGTTGCGTAAAAATTACAATCCGTATTCTTAAATTCATAATGTTTGTGTAATAACTTTTAAAATTCGGTAAGTATAAGTATCTAGTAAGTATCCTACACTTCTACAAACTACAGAAACAAGTACAGTTAACTGTGGTCAATTGTACATCGGTACATACCATATAACTTAATAGTACATGATAATTTATTTACTTGGGCTTAAATAATTAAATTCTTAAAATGCATGATTCCTCAGAAAATAAATGAAAACGTCTCCCAAAAATGTTATTTAGTTTTAAACTATTACAGTTGTCTAAACAACTTTGGTGTTATGTCATACGTACCTATAACCCATTCAATTCTATCACAAGGCCCGTAGTTTTTTACTATAAAAATGAACAGTTATACCAACACAATATGTACGGCTATAAAAGAACGTGACAATAAATATTAATAATTGTTATTCGTTGAATTTGTTCATCTTTTACTATCTACGACATTATAATTGCGTTTTCACTGGTTGGCTACAACTGAAATATTTTTAAATTATTCTAAATATTAGCAAGAATGTAATAGGTAAATTTTACGCATAATGCAGTATTGCAGTAATGTCTATTGAGCTGTTTTGGCCGTTACACGTTTGTAACTAGTAACTTGTAAGTAGGTACTTAGTATAATAATAAAATAACAAACTATTTTAAATTATAAGAATGTATCAGTAGATTTTAAAAACATGTTTACCAGAAATGTATGTGTTCATGAAATTTAATGTGGGAGGAAAAATGTTCCAAATCTCCAATGTCGTGTAGTTGTATTAAAAATTCACGTTTTACAGGCATTTATAATAATTGTACTTTATGCAGGTTACATAACGATTGAAAAAACGATCACAAAATTACTATTAGTATAAATTGTATAAACAGACAACAGTTCCAAGCCTGTTTGCTTTACAGGATTACAATATTCCTTGTAGCATGTAAATTAGGTGCATATTATTATATTATAATATACTACAGAAACTGGTTTAACTGTTTTTAAAATCTCTTTTCAAATACATATTTGTTACAAACCTACTTCTCTCACAAAATATCCATACTATTGTAAACGCAGTGATTTTGGCAGTCAGTCAGTCATTTACAGACATATAATGCAAATGGTTAATAATACTGTCGACGCAAGAAAACGATTTCAATAATCCGATGAGTTTGAGCAGTGTGAAACAAAAAAATCGTAAATAATTTGTTCAATAATATTATCCTCTCTACGCCGCGGTGGCCGCGCGAGATTTAGCCCAAAACACGATCGGCACGTGTTGACGAGTCACGCTCAGCGGAACAACGTGAATAATTCTGTAAATAATAATAAATAATTAATAAATAAAAAAAGGAATCGCATGTTTACTAAACGCGCTCGACCAACCCCGCCCGCCCACAACACGGCGCGCCGGCGTTCGTCGCGGCCGGTGCGGTAGGGGGAAATTTCTTACCAAAACACCGACACACAGGCACACGGCCGTAATACAACTCGCACGCGGCCTACGTGATAAAAGTAACGTGTACGTTTTTATTTACGCGGAAAATGTATTATAAAAATACGATACTCTCACCGGGCGGCGGCGCGGGTTCGAGGACGATGCGACGATACGACGAGGCGGTGGAGCGGGGATACGATAGCCGCCGCTCGAACCGCCATACGATAAACGACGTAACGCACGCACCGTAACGCGCACACGACAATAACAACAACAACAACAACAACAACACACAGCCGACGGCGGACGAAGGAACGAGGCCAAACGCCACAGCCGAGTATGAAAAATAAACAAAACACCGAACATATGATTTTTTTTCATATCGTTCGCGCCGCCGCCATCGATCCGCCGCTCGTGTGCAGTAAAAACGGACGACGCGATGAGACCTGCGACAATTATTTATGAAGCCGCGATCGACTACCCCGACGGCGGCCGTTCCCGCTTACAAAAAACCGTCGAATCCCGTCGGCCGATATCATAACAATATTTTAAAACCGCGACAATAGAATAATATCGCGGACGTCGATACACAAAAACGCAGTCCGTGGCCAGAAATCTAAGGGGATTCGATTGGGACCGGACCTCAGAGATCCATCGAAATAATAACAATAATAAAAATCTACCGAAATAAATTGTAAATCGTTTTACCTACGCTGCGAGAGCGACGAGGTCCGTAAAAAAAAAGCGAACCGACTGGATTAACTTGTTTCACCGACGATTCTTAACGCGTATTTCTCCACACGGTGTTTTTGTCTATTCGGTTGTTGACAAATTTTATGATGTTTCAACGTTCATAACAATTTATAATATAATATCAAACATTGAAATATGTAATGTTCTAATATACTAATATGTATCAACATTTGTTCCGAAAATCAAAAATGTTTACAATAATAACAATACAATGCATTGTTGCTATAATTATATTTTAAGACGTAAATTAAATTAAAATATAATTTGATTTATAAAAAAAAAAACGATATGAATTATTAAATAAAATTAGGAAAGTAAAATATATTCTTTAAATAAATATTTGTCGTTATGTACATGCATTCAATTTTTTATCAGTAATAACTAATAAGATACAAAATCTCGTTTTTTCAAATTAAATGACTTTAATTATATAAAAGGTAATACCTAATATTATTTATTGAAACTGGAAACATAGGGAATATTGTTTATTTTGTTAAAATAATAATACAGAGTATATTATAATATTAAAAGTAGAACTAGGTAAGTATACTATTATTAGTTGTTTAAAAAATAGAACAAAAAAAAATCTTGCCAATTTTGCCATTGGGAATACATGTAGATAAATGAAAGATTTTATTCCATTTTCAGGTAAGAACAAAATATCCATAGTATAGACAAACAGATAGTACCTAAACATTAAGGCTGGTTGCATAAGCATAATTATTGTATAATATACTTAATCAAAACACAGTAAAAAGTAAAAATTGAGTAATTCAAATTTACTACTGCGTAAAATATTAGTCCCATACAATAAATGCAATAGTATACAATAAGGTACTAAATGAACTTATCAAAATGTTATATACTTTATATTATAGCTTATATAGTATTTTTTTTAAATCCGATTGGTTTACATTATTATCAATGTTTTTTTTCCGAACACGTTTTAAATACATCACAAACAAAAATGATTGTTACCTGCAAAAGACGCCGATAGTACATGTACCATCGGTGTGTCCGGGTTAAGTACGGTGTTGAAAAACTTTTTGGATTGTGCGTAGGCCCCGAAATATATGGCTCTGGACGGAGCGACGCCCACGATGTTGGGCACCAGTCCTTTGAACAGAGCCTTGGGGCCTTCGGTTTTTACTATGTGCCTAAAAAAGACAGAAAAATGCCAACTGGATAAATAAAGAAGGAAAATACTTATGTATTTTAATGGCGAGTAAATAATTGTTTACCACTGGGCACTAAGTAAGGAACTCCGAAACGTGTAAACAGGTCAATAACAAATATAAGGAAATTTTATTTTTTCAAAGTACATAGTACATATATAGTAGGTACCGTTATACTTGGGAATAACACCATAAACTAAACACTTAGAACCCAACTTAAATGCGCATTTAATTTATTCTTTAATATTTGAATGCAATACTATAAAGTACTCAAAAGATATTATAATATTATATAGTTAATATTATTTAATGTTATTGTAGATATATTATATAAATTATACCGTATTAAATTAATTGTGGTGTATATAATATTATAATAGATTCATGTTGCTAAACTGAAAGATAGGTTTGGATTGAAAAACACTCTACAGTATCAATGTTAACTGTAAGGTACAATTAAATGATCGATATTTTGTTTAACTAATGAATTATATAATCATGCGAGTAGAGTAGGGATTAGATATTTATTTAAGCAAATGTGAACTATAAAAAATTGTATTTTTTAAACCTATAAAATATAAATCATCAAACTATAATATTATCTCAGTGATAAATAATTTGAATCTGTATAATGTATATGTTTATAAATATAAGTGTACTAATCGGGTTAATTTTAAAAATATATTTAACACAATACAAAGATAAGAACACATAATTTAAATTTAATTTAATGTATTAACGTATAGATAATCTTAACAACATTCTGAAGTTTATTGATTTTGATTATTAGTATCAAATTGATTACATGAGTACATTAATATTTTTTCACTGATATTACAATACATTTTAATAATGTACCTATACGGCTATACCATTCAAATTTTGAATTTTATAATAATTTTGTTTTGTGAATTTAAATAGACGAGTACACAGTCAGGTACACCTATAATATTATCTATTGTCAACACCGTTTAAATTTAAAAAAAATAAAAAACTTGCTATATATATGTATTAATAGTTGTTCATAGTTCAATACAATTACATGTAATTATTACTAATTATGTTAATAAAATGTTATATGATTTAAAATTTAATGGTATAATTGTAACCAGTGGCTTAGGTTCTTTTTAATTCCACTTTTCCCGTCGCCACAAACGTAATTTATACACTCGTAAGCTAATATATTATGTATAATATGTCATCATAATTGTGGGTATCTAAACTTAACTAAATTACTTCTTTTACTTTATGAATAATAAATTTATAAATTACAGATCGATATTATACTTAAAAATGGAAATTCGACTCTAGCTACATGAAAGAGCTGTGCCCCACGAGGAATAATATATAAAAACCCTTAGACCCTAGAAGACAAAATCTTTTCAGTCCGTTCTCTGTAGTGACCTATATAGCTGACGCAACCTAACCGGTCAGGCAATATATGCGATTCAATACAAGTTCTGAATAAAAATATAACACACATGGTGATGTCAATAAACCTTCCGAAATCATAACAATTAACTACCGGTAAACTGGCTGAATATTATATTAATTATTATATAAGTCCTTGTACATCAGAGGTCAGGGTAAAAGCGGCAAATGGGGCTTTCTCCGCGACGATTTTGGCTTACGTGCTATTCATCGCGTACCAACTTTTGTTTTTGTTTACATTGTAGTCTGTTGTGCAGAAACCAAAATCCAATTTACAAGTACAAAAATAGGCAGCCAGTCAAAGATAAAAGAAAAATATATTATATCTACCTACCTAATAAAGGTCACGCCTGATATCCGAAGGACAACCGGTTGTTACTCGCGTTGGTATACATGTATAGTAATATACACAGCACACACAGGATAGCATCGTCGTACTACGCAGTAAACACATGCTGTACGATATTATTTATTGTTCCCTCACAGCTCACGTAGTCACGTCTGCCGTTTGCGGTCTGCGCAGACTGAGAAGTGAGAGACCTGATAGTTTATTTATTTGCCTATCTGGCGACTGTGAAGAGTTAAGCTACTGAAAGTATAGTATGTACATCAATATATTATGGTTTTCTCAATCGTAGTGCGACGAATTAACTGAGTTGATGTTTAAATTCAAAGTTTGGCAGGAGAAAAAGTCACGTGTTAATTTGTAAAATAGCCGACGTTTTAATACAGTTTGATCATGAATTCAAATTACTTGTTATTTTTATTATTATTATTTTAAATTTAATTATAATCGAATACAATATATAATTAATATAACATTGTTATTTTTTCAAAATGTACGTCATTTAGTGCGTCAATTATAATTAATGTGCAGTAAGATGTACATTAAACAGTGTTTTAAGATAAAAACATCCAACTTAATAAAAACTTACTTGCTAAAACCACAGTTCTTGGAAACATTAATATGTTATTTGATTTTATTAGAAATTTATATAATTGTAGCTGATAGATAAACTGATACTATACAGTCAAGGCTAATAATTATAAACATTAATACCTACAAGTATTTAAAAAAAATATATTCTTGGTCATTGATGTATCATATTATTACATTATTAATTATAAAATAACCTCTGAAGCCTACTTCACATCTAATAATTGCATTTACCTGCTTACCAAATAATCAATGAAAGTAAAATCATGTATGTATGTACAATCATAAAGAATTATAGAAAATACTGATTTTAGACTTAATAAATAATTTTCATGATTATAAAACTATTATTTTTATTTAGGTAGGTACATCCATCATACATATTTGTATTATTAGTAGTATATTATAAATGTATTATAAGGATTACAAAGTGATAAGTAGTTTTCTTATCATTGACTAAACCACTAATAGTATAATATATTTCATTATAAAAGTTGACTCTCTAAATTATTTATCAATAAGTATGATACAAATTCTGCAATAAGTACTAAACACTTAGATAATATGACTATTGAAGACGAATAATATGTGTTATCTAATATTAGTATCTTTATGTATGTACTAGGTATTTGTAAATATTTAAGTATTGTCAACCAAGAATGTAAATTGTTTTTTTTAGATTTGATAAGTTTGGCACTAATAATATGAAATCTATTGGCTCACAGAAAGTAATGCCATGTTAATTGGACTTAGTCCATAGACAAACACCAAACAATATTGGAGCTTTTTTTCTTCAAAATTCAAAGGAACGATGACAACCTTTTAAGTATACTTTGAGCAGGTGGTAACTGACAAGTTTGTAATGCTATTTTACTCTTGTCTTGGAAATGTCACCAATAACATACTTGTTAAAATATCTAATATTATTATATGGTTGTTTAATTAAAAAACAAGAGGTTATCATATCTTTTGGTAACGTTAATGTTATGACTTATGGACGATAATAATCATAATTGAACATCAGACCGAGTATAATTGATGTACCTATCAAATTATTTTGTTCCTAGACTTATTATTTTCAAACTAAATTTTAAGGTGGTAATTATGGCATATTATATGTATAATAACAGTATTGAAATCATTAGTTATTGCTTATCAGCTTTTATACAACTTAAAAAAATGTATTCAGATTGTAAATTTAACTACATGCCTACTTATCAGTTATATATTTTATATTATTTTTAGATTGAATAATAAATGAACTTAATATGACAGTTGTAAATCGACAAAATTATTCTTTGTTCAATGCTATTAAAAACTACAACTCAGGAAAAACAAGTTTCAATAACATATGTTAGGCATAGCCACGTAGGTATGAAATGCATCGATATTATTACTGTCACTTCTGGTCAGTGTTTCTGATTTTGTAAACACAATACAACTATAGTAAACAAGCCCTCTATTTAGTACTATACTTTTAGCTATTAGCCTGATTATTAAAAATATTATCAATACTGGCAATAGTTGATGGTAAAAGTGATATAGAATTACAACTTCTATTAAATATACACAGGAATTTGTAATCTTAAGAGCTGAAGTTCATAATTGACCTGAATTTAAAATTATTTTAGCCTTCAATGCATTGGATTTAAAAATAAATTTATTGCATTTTGAAGATTGTAAACAAAACAATTTAAGTTCATTGTACTCCAATTGTTCAAATTGTACATGCAATCAGTTTTGTTGATAACATTTTTTTTTGCAAAATAATAGAAATAATCTAGACTACTAAGTATAAAATACCTATAGAATACTGTACCTAAGCATTTCTTATTTATTAAATTCAATAAATGTACTGAATACCTACCTTAAATAAGAATATTTATAGTATACAAACATCAATACTTCCTATTGAAAAATGTTTAAACATGTATAATAATCATCATCGCTTGTGATAAGATTAAATTGAGACACAATATAATTTTTCATACACATTGTTTACCAAATAGTTAACACATATTGTTTGATCTTATTAAAAAAAAAAATTGTAACTACCTACCTACCTACCTATCCAGTTTCTAATTTAAATTTGTAAATGAAGAATTTAATACTTATTTACTGGATGTAATCAGCTAAAATAGTGGCTATGATTAGGTCATTTTAAAATTAATAAAATGTTTGTATTGGACGAACAAATATATTCAACATTCTTACCTGAGACATTGTATGAGTCCCATTGATTTCGTCGTCTGGCTGCCTACACCACATTGAGAAAATGTTAGTATTTGTGTGCTGGAGTGTCGGCCACCAGCGCCGCTCAAGGTGTTATATCGTCGCCGCTGCAGCGACGAGATTGTCTTACATGTCATGCGACTTCCACCACTGTCTTCAGATGCAATTCTAGGCACATAATCATAGCGTGCAGCACCAAAACTAGAAGATGACTGCAACCGAGTCTTGACCACTTCCAATGGACATGTAACCACAGCACCAGTCGTACCAGCCAGCCTGGAATAAATATCGAAATAAGAAAAACACTCATCGTAAGAACAATGATGACTTGGACAGGCGGTCTGAAAATATAATAATTTATAATTATTATTACCCTCCAGATACGAGATGGATGACCGTGTCACGAGAGTACTGAGACTGTGACATACTGACTTCACTTTAAGTAAACATGGAATCTAAACACTAAACGTATCAGTCACTGAAGTTTAAGCAGATCAAAGAGAAATGCAATAGCATTTAAAATTCACCGGGCACTCGTGTTGTTATTACGCACACGGATTTGAACGAAAAATAATTTAATGGACGCCTACAATTCGAACAACAAACAACACCGTTTCAATGCGTAGCGGGCGTAAGGTATCGAGATCGTTGAACGGTCAGCAGACGACTAAAAGCGGAGAGACGATTCACCGAACAGGCTACAGCATGTCAGCGCACAGTCATAGTGCATTCGTTTTTTATGAACAAAATAACAAATAATATGCGCGGCGCGGCGCTACGGATGCCCTATCAAGTGTCCGTACGGCAAAGATTCAAGACGTTGTCAGCTGATACGCATAACCAGTGTGACCACGGCAAAAATAATATAAATCTTCTCCTCGATTTCCCGTTTTGGATCTGTTTATTTCCTGTACGACATTCACCCAGATGGATTTTTGTCAATCATTTTCGAAAAATTATAGTACTTACATTTCAGCACGTAACAGAGCAGTACATTACCTCGTGAAATATTATTTTATAATTTATTTCATATCTAACTATTATCAGGTAAACGTACTTATCACGTTTCGGGACGAAACAAATACAATTGATAGTATAATCTAAAGTCAACACATGAAAACTCACGACATCGAGATAGATATGCATAGTTATATACAACTATGCAGATATACCTATACAATGTTTATTTTAATGACTTAATGTTTATTGTACATATCTCAATATCTGTACATTTGTGTGAAGACAAGAAAATGTTATTATTTTTAATGAGACAAAACTCGGCCGCAAAGGCACAAAACGAATCGAAAAAAAGCTCACGAATAATTATGTTACTGGCTGCAGTTGAGTCCTCAGCTTCTTTTATCTGACTTGGGAATTTTCAATGTTTGATTGATTTTTTGCAATAAATATGCAATATTTATAAAAGCCACCTTTTACCTATACATTTCGCAGATTTTTCAGTACATCTGCATATGCTATGTGTACACTTTAATGATTATTATTATTTAATTTAAAATGTTAAATATAACTTATAATAATATAAAATCAAATTATATAGGTTATATCATAAAAACAACATTACATGTTTATGATAATGAACTAACTATATGGCCATATTCATAGGTTGGATAAATAATATAAAAAGGTTAATGTAAAAAAGTTAATCAATAGTTAACCAAATTTAGTTTAATTCCAAAAAGGTAGGTATATCAGCTAATTTAGTGGAGTTGAAAATTTTAAAATCATCAATCTAATTGATCTTTATATAAACAGGCAAACATGGATGATTTTCGTACATTTATTAGAATAATTTCTTACGAATCTTAAAAATGAATAATTTACAGTAGTACTATTATTACTCATATTATTGTATTATATTCTCGATAAAAATATATTGAAATTTATCAATTCTCATGATACATGGAAAATTAAAATAATATCTAATACCTTTCGAATAGTAAAAAAAAACAAATTCAAGAACAATATTAAACTTAATATTTTTTAATTCTTTTTCATATCATGGATAGATTAATACAATTTATTCAAACTTTTATTTATAAAAGAATATAGGTAATATGAACGGATATTAATATCTACTGCTGCTGTTTTGTGCAATACGTTTTGCGCCCGAAACGCGTTGGAATGCAACTGAACATGCCTAGTGTCATATCACAAATCGAAAGAAATTAAGATTTATAACTTCAAACATCAAACTTGTATATAAAATATGGACTGTAGGTCCATATATCTGTAGGTTGTAGGTATATTATTATAATATATTATATACTACTATAAAAAACATAAACACAAGTAAAAACTACTTAATTACCTCGAGTTGTATTCAATTACAATTGTATTATTTTTTTCGGTTGCAGGTCCTCATCTGTGTATAGGATTGATGAAATCATTGTATCAATATACATGTACTCGTGTCAAAATATACGAGAGTGGATACGAATACTAGTTTAATGTTAGTAGGCATGTCACAATATATTAATATATTATTATGTACTTATGCCTTATGACTTATGAGTTATGAGTCAATGCGTCGCTTGTAGTTTCTTACTTCCTGACCTCTCTTTAAAATTAAAAAAATTGATTCATGACATATTTTTCTTCACTTAAAACTTTTTCCGTTGCTAGTGTAATTTATCCACAATTGTATAGGCATATTACATCAAAATAATTTATCCGTAGATTCCGTATTTTGGTAGATTGTATTCAATATACAATGGTATTGGTATCCACAATGATATGTAAATAAGATATTGTATAAATGTAGCGATTATAGAAATTGTATAATAGTTTCGGTTGCAGCTGAAGGCACTATAGCCGAACTCGGAGAACCGCGTTGTTATAACTGTTGGCCATTTGTGTAATAACCAATTGATGAATATCTAGATGATCTACCTTTTAATTTGAAATGCAAACTGCAGTTGGTGATCGTTCTAATTTTATTAATATTTCGCATACATAATATTATGTTATATCTTGTAGTAGTGGAGTCGATAAAATGCATTTTTTAGGTGCGATTCTAGAACCTAAGATTTTAATAGAAGGATTTTCGTATTTTTCCCACAGATTACAAGACCTAACCTAAAAGTATTAAAATATAATTTCTGCTAAATAAGTTTCTGCTCAAAAAATTGTCGTTAGACTCGCACACATAAACGTTGGAAGTCTATATGCTGTATGCCTGTATGTTGTAGGTTTTTTGGGTGTAGTTATAAGTTATTGAGTAGGTCTTCTATAGTGAATGTGTTAAATTATTTTTAAATTATATTGTTTCATGTATAAAAGAGGAATAGATTTTTTTCAAGTTGCCTAGAATTTAAAATCCTAATAAATGGTATAGTAGCTAAAGTTAATAATCTTTGCTATATAAGTAAAATGCTGACATATCTTCAAGTTTATTAGAGCGAGATGAATAGTACAAACTATATGATGTATTCTGTATTAACGAGTAACGACATTGTATATATTTTGTGTACGAGTCAAGGAAGTTTTATTGTGTTAAACTGTGTATATAGTATTATATATTTATACTTTCCATGCATTAGATTCGACAATAAAACAAACGAGAAAGTACAATTTATATATTTATTTCAATTAAGAGGTATTGTACACGCTATTGTTAAATATTGTCAAAAATTCATATAATATGTGTGCCGGTATTATTGTTAAGCAACTTGAAAACAAAACTTCAATTGTTTGGTTAATTTAATAATATTTTAAAATTAATCAAATTGTTATACACATTACACATATTAAAATGTTTAAGTAGTAAGTACCTACGTTCCATTACGTAGGTACCTACTGACATATAAAATATATGACTCGAGGTTTTTTTAGATGTATTATTTAATGCTTTATGTAAAAATAAAGCCTCCAATATGCTATTTTTTCTTTATGGACTTGTGTAGTTAATATTATTCTAAGAAAAACTACCAAAATTCAACATTTATTTTATTAGTTTATAAATTATATTTTCCCCTGTATTGACCTTCTCGTATGTAGTAATTACTTAACCGTACTTTCAATATATAAATATATTTAACTATAAATTAATCTTATGATATGAACAAAATGTAAATCTGCCTCTCTTAGACTCTAATAGACAATAGTATCTGTACAAGTATTTGCATTTCGTATTTAAATATTATATTACACATATACTCGTACAGCAATGTTGTATCTTGTATGGTTGTTATATTTATTACTACATCTATGAAACTGAAACTAAAATCTTTACAACACTACACAAATGTAATTTTTAAAAACGACCTTTAGCATAATTTATAGTTGACGCTTCATTGAAAAATAAGTAGGTATAGCGGCGGTTGTATAGGTTTTGCAATAGTTTTGTGAACTGTAATTTCTGCGGTTAGTTAGTATTTTAAATTTGTACACATGTAAAAAGGCCACTTAGGCCAATTATTAGGGTAGTTATTATTTATCAGTGTTTGATAATAATGCATACAATTTTTATTTTATTTTAATATTCATGGTTTTCAGTTTTTTTCACCTAACCTGGCAAGGGGGTTATTTGGGATTGTGGTGAGAGTATGCATATTTTGTCCAACCCTAGATTTTAAAGTAACTTTGAGCCGGCTAGCCGCGGTTGCTGGGTAGTGGGTGTACATATGGTGAGAAATGAGAATGATCATGGAGATGTAATGTTCTATGGCACTAGTGGCGTGTCGAAGTGAAATATTTTATGGGGCTATTAATTTTTTGATTGACCTACCACCCACCCAATGGCTTATCCAGGGGAGCTCTCCCCTCATTGGCCGTATTTGCTATTTTTTGTAGTATTTTATAATTTTTTTTATTTTTTGCTATTTTTAAATTTTAAACAGTGTGTGACCCCTCTCTCCCTATAAAAAATCGGTCGCGGGAAATTGGGAAGACCCGTTGATCGATAACGATTTTATTTATTTAAAAGCTACTTCAGTAGTTTATATAGTGCAATTGTAACTTGTAGTTACCACGTAAATATCAATTAAATGATAATGCTTTAAATAGCCATGTTTGGCGTTGTTATTCACAATATTGCGGTACTGTACTACTGAGTGAGTATCTTAGTATAGTTATTAATGATGTTATTAATTTTTATTCTTATTCTTATATCATATTCAAATATAGTTAGTTTTGTACAACAATAGTTCTCACTAAATCCAGTACTCACCACCCACCCACCCAAAATTATCGGGCCCTTCAAAATCACGGTCGACAGCCACTGTATGGCACTGTACGAAATTAGTAATATCCACGATGTAGGTAAAATCTACATCGTGGTAATATCTATAGGCCAATAACTAGAGCTGTACACTTGTACCAACTACCAGACCCTCTTAAGTCCTAAGTCATAACCCACTTGTCCGTACAATTAACCGTATACTATCATGGTAACGTTCTGAAATTTAAAGTGTTAGTTATCAATTAATAATATTAGAGTTTAATAAATATTTTGCTTGGAAACTGTTATTAATGTTATACACATTTCAATTTTTTTTTCTTCAGCATAAAGTTAAGAAATTGTAAGTTTATACAAGTAAAGTTTATTTATATTTGAATAAGTAATATGTGTGTTAATAAAAGCGGTTATAGTTTGTATGAAATAAATTGTAAAACAGTACTTGATTTTAGTTGGGGGATTTAGCAACCTAGAAGAGTCGCTTTTTTTGGTTTAAATTTAAAAGTTTTATACTTATTGGGTCGGACATAAAATTACACTAGAAAATACTGAAATGGCGAGGGCTCCGTTTTGAGCATTTTTCCTCTGTCGGGTTTTCCGCAGGCATTTTATTACATTACCATACTTATGATCTAAAAATTAATACGCAATGGCCAATATATTTTTAATATACGAGTATATCTATTGTAAGTATATACATTATTAATAATATATTCTAATAATAGTTATTTTAATTGATAACTTAAGCAAACCAAAAAATAAACGAAAACACTAAAGTTCATTTTTGACCATACAAATTTTTTTTTTGTTCAACTGAATATATTGATTGACAAGGCGGGAAACGTATATCCCATAATTAGTGAGTAATCAGAAGTATTGCTGTGCAAATATTTAATTTGTAAACAGATAAAATCTGTATTAATGTATTCATTTTTAGATAAAAATTGACAACGTATAAGAGTTTTTAACATTTTGAAACATTTTAAATAATTTAGGAAAAAAAATACTTGTTAGGTATCATACCTAAATTATAATAATACAATTACAATTGTATTACCTTTCTCTGGTATGTCACCGAATCGAAATATCAACGGCAGACCCGATAGGTGAAGCATTTCCAACCAATATAATAATAATTTACTTAGAAACAGAAAGAATAAACCGATACTTTTCGAAAACCTGTATTGCATTACCTACGCCAGTACAGAGCTAACGTGCATTTGTTTGATTCGGAATACTAATAAGAAAAAAAAAACATTATTCAATAATAAAACTGAACTAGGACTTAAAAACAAAAAAATAATCAAAATTCTAGCGCTCGCCGAGTGCGACGGACCGGTCCAGACGAAGCGTCAAACGGGGCGGCGCTACAGCGGCGGCGGCGGCGGCGGTGGCGATAGTCATGTGCATAGACTACGGGCTGTCGGCAGTCGTTCGCCGCGGGTCCACGCGAGTTCGTCTTTCGCGTCTGTCGTCGGTCGTCTGTGTCGTTTTCTGCTTTCACGGGGTCACGTGCGTATTTCGTTCCCGAAGTCCTTTCGCAATCGTTATCACCCACCATTGGGCATTTACGTTGTGCATGTGAAACCTAGTTCGTTCGTGCGGTTTTCGTGTTAATTTCCCGCGCTGACGGGAACGAGCGCCTCCGGTGCAGCAGCCATGGAGGACTCGTGTCCCGTGAACAACGTTGCGCAACAGGCCGAGGCGCAACGTTTTCGGAAACAGTCAAAGAAAATCGGCCGGAAACTGTCCCGCCGGCTGTCGCTCATCACCAAAGTGCCCAACATATTTAACGTTAAGTTCGCCGGCTCCGAAAGTCCGTCCACGCCGCACAAAATCGTTCATGGCGTCTCCACGGCCGCCGCCGATGGTACCCTCATGCAAGCGCACGAGATAACCGTCATTGCTCCTGACAAGACTCAAAGATTGGTGAGTACCTACCTACCTCCTTATCCGTTTCGTTTTTTGGTTTTTCTTTTCAGTATATTTTATTGGATGTGCGCAGATTTTAAGATATGTAATTAACAATTATTGTTGTTTATTAACATTTATGCTGTCCAAAATCACCCTTATGCTTTCTTTCAGGTTTCATAACGAAATACAATTCATATTTCGTCATTTAAATATGATTTTGTTCTTAACTGCTCAAAATTATCATCATAATGTGTAACGACGTCTACCTATTATCTCTTTTTAAATTTTCCAAAATCCAATTCAATATTCAAAATATTTTGTCGTTCCAATGAATTAAATAATAGGTACATTCCCCATTTTTCATTCTTTAACTATGCAGGGCTTATTATTGAATTTGTGTACATTTATATTTTCAAAATAAATTGATGTAATAACCACTTAATCAATCATTGGAACTTATTATAAAACGTAGTTTAAATACATAAATATAAAAATGAATTTATCATTTTTCAAAACTATTTAACAAATTTTCAAAGCACTAGTAAAGTTTAAAAAATAGCATTATTACAAACATGCAATAATTAAATCCTATTAATAATAATTTATAGTTTTAATAATACATCAGTATGATAAACTATTTTATTTTATGTTTAATTTAATTTTGTGAGTAGTCTTTTATTTTTTTTATTTTTTTAATATACTTATTAATTTATTATAAATATTTCATGATTTTGGAAATTTGTTTATCGAGTTACGAATTTTACAAATGCCCTTAATTGGTCAATTATCCCTCAAAAAACGTTCCGGTGTTGAATTTTAAATTATACTTTGCATGTGTGCATTATATTATATAACTTTATATAATTCTTTTCAACACAGTTGTAACCATGTAAGTCTTTTCCAGACATTTCTCTCGATGACGTTATAGACAACTTTCGCAAAAACTTGTAGCTTATTAGTTATTTTAAATATACTTAATTGGATCACTCAAATTATCTTTGTTTTCCCAGATAATTGTGTATACTCGAAAACATAAAGTAAAATTATTGATATATTCAAGTTTGTTTGGTATAACATCGATAGTTGTATTAGTTGGTAGTCTTAACCAATCCGTTCTCTGCGCTATAAACAAATTTATAAACAAGATATCTATCTTGTAGATATAGATATAGATATAGATATAGATATAGCTGTATAAGTTTATAGTTTTATATTAGTTTTAGAATATGTTTCGTTAAAATGAACTGTTAGTTACATAAAAAGTATTCTTCAAGACTTTAATACGTCTTAAAGTAAATTATAAGAATGAACATTTTTGAAATTTATAATGAAATTTCTTATTTTACACAAATACAAGTATACTTACAAGTAACAACCTATACAATGTACCAAATTATATCCAAACAATTAATGTGAGATCTTTTTACAGACATTATGGGCCTTTGTAGTGATCTAGTAATCGCATATAGTACAATATTGGAATGAATTTAAGTATATTATTATAAACAGTATACATAACTTATAACTAGTTATATATATATGTACTAGGTGTACCTATGATATTTTATAATTCTAAAATGTAATGATATTGCAATAAAAAAACCTTCATCCTGCTTATGTTTAAAAATATGGCGATGATCTCTTTATTTACTTCATGCAATAATTCTCCTTATCACCAAATACGGTTGTCCCGGTTTTGTATAGGTACAGCTAAATAACACTATAAGTGTGAAGCAATGATTACGCGACATGTGCAGTTTTTTTTCAACAGTGTACGTCTGTACAATACCATAGTCCTTTATTATAATCTTTTTTTTGTGTTCAATCAATTTTATAATAATATACCTAAGTCTGCAACAAGCGACTATGTAAGGAACTACTCTATTTAGGAACTTTATAACAATATTTTATGTGCATTGTATATTTGTAGAAATACATATTATATAATATATAATATTACAAAAGTGTTTGTGATTAATTAGTTCTAACGTAAGTACGGTAAACGTGATAGGTTTTTTTTATCCAAAATAGTAAAATAGCTAGAACGGTATAAAACAATGTGGTTGAACAACATACATCTAACTTGGTTGTACTATGTATGTATAAATTCATAGTAGTTTTAATGTTTTATATTCTATGAAGTCTATGTAGGTACCTAATATACATTACATATTTGATATTTCTAACATATTCAATTTCCTATATTTTTTTTGGTTCGTGTTTTTTGTGGGTGTTCAGAAGAAAACAATGCAAACTGCATTTAAAACTACTTCTTAATATTATGCTAAAAATATATTAATATTTATTTCGAAGATTTAATAGTATAACACAGACACACAGTATAAAATACCCATGTATAATAGTATAATACAATATTACAATTGGTTACAACTAAATTTAAATTTAGGACTATATCCTATAATATGTTCTATGCTTTATATAATATATTATATGACCTAAATCTTTATACATGGTAGTCGGTAATTACTACTTATAGGTTTATGATTTATATAGGCATTATAATAATAGCGTACTATTATAGTATTACAATCTACCAAGTATTTTCTTATTTAAAAAAAAAACTATTATCAAAATATAAACATTTCTAATATTTATTAATATTTTAACAGATAAAGTTTATTATAGGTAATATATAAATTATGTAAAAAAAAAAATGCCAGGTGATAGTACCTAACATGATATACGGGGATAAACTTTGGAATTATATGTGCGCCATGTGATGCGTGTGTTATACTGTTGTGATATGTAAAATCTACACGGAGTTACGAACACAAATAAGTAAACGTTTTAAATGCATTCATTACTATGCATGATTTGGGTTCGCTTTCTCCAAAAAAAGCAGATGCAACATTGACATCAGTTAAAGACCAGGGGTCTTTAAAATACCATTAGATACGAAGCGAAAGTTTTTGATACACTATTTATTTGCATTAATTGGTACTTTTAACAAATCTATAATAATTATAATTGAAAATAGAACGCATACATTTAAACTTGAGAAAGATTTTGTTAATTTCTTATTCTCGATATACCTATATAGTATATAATATACAATATAACTAAGTAAATGATATAATATTTTATTCAAATATATTACTTCTCAGATCTTAGTTTGATTATTTTCTTCAAATCAACTTTATAGAAATATACTTAATAGTTAATAATATTATGTTAATATAATAGTTGTCCGCTCGAACGTGAGGTGTAGTTGTATAGAAACTATGAAATTAAGTTACGTAATATAAATTCAAAATGTTTAAATAACCATTTACAATATTTTCTAACTATGTCCGTACAAATTATTTAGTGAACACTTTTCTGTATTCAATTTCGTAATAGTTACTATTTATTTATTACTACAATCATTTTTATTAGGATTTCAGTTCAAGGGGGTTTGATTAAAAAGAAAATTTTATCTTATTATCTATTTTTCTTTTGTTCTGTCATGACTCATCTCATCAGGTGTCTGTGACAAGCTTCTTTTTATTTCTTACCAACGCTAAATTATTGTGTTAGAATAACTTTTTATTTATGTTTTCATGCAAATTTTCTTCTAAAACACATCGCCCACCATTCATATCCTTATCTGAAATAAAATAGACAGAAAAAACTGAACATTGCATTGTGAGTTTCATTTAAACTTAGAGTAGTAAGTGTGGGAGTTAGCCGTTACATTTTCGGGTTGGCGGATTTTCAATGATCATTGACTATTGAGCGTGGGTCTTAACTATGTCATTTCTCCAAACAGTGACCGTTTTTTATTTAATTCCCAACAATAAAATAATGTTTAAAGGAAAATAATGATATTTATTATACTTAATAAATCTTTTAAGTTGCGACACTTAATTTTCTTTAAAAAAAACGAATTTTTGGATACATTTTAAAATGTATTTTAAATATGGAAAACAATACGTAGTTCCTTATTATTAATATTTATTAAATGACCAAATGTTACTTATTAAATTTGTTTTTAAAAGGTTGTCTAATATAATTTCAATCCATCGTTATTTATTTTAATCGTTTATTTTGTAATCATTTTTCGTTAATTTAACTTCTTATACAAGACATACTATACTTATTAAATATAAAATAACCACTTAGTTGTAAAGTCTGTGAATAAAACTATAATTGCTTATACCTAAATGTTTAGACTTATTTATATTAATGCAATATTCAATATATTTTAATATAATATAATTTAAAATTCGGTAAAAATTAACGAATGCGGGTGTCAAAGGCAGGAAATTTAACTGGTAAATATAGTTGATTGTAGTTTATTTATACCTTACCTGTAGGCATACACAATATTACACATTTTTTTTTATGAAATGTGAAGTACACATAGACATAAAAGATATAACCGTATATCAAACGACGTATGTTTGTATAAAAGTGAATTTTGTAAAGTCGTATTGTTCTTGTTCTATACATATGGCTCCACTATTAACTAAAAAATTAATTTTAGAAATTACTTGAAATTATACTAGAGAATCTATTGTTATAATTCTACTCGGGATTTTAGGTTAACATAATATAGCTAACAATGATGTGTTAGTTTTTACACGTTCTTCATGGAATTGGTAGCCCGAAGACCAGGTTACTCGTATAAGCTCTAACAATATGGTTTTCTAGGCCGCATTTGTGTGTATAAGAGGAATAGATAAACTGGTCGGATCAATTGTATACCTTTATTAAAAACTAGTGTGCCACAGCATAGAAAAGTACCTTGGAGAAGAAGTACTTTCGTCTATACTGTATGTTTAATAGTTATAATACATTATTATGGAACGGAAGTTTATAGACAACAGCGTACGACTTGAAATTTTAAACGCCCCATATAGCCTATATAATATAATAAATACTTCGTAGGTATTCTACTACTATATTTAAAGTTTCAATACTATCTAAAGTAATCTCAACTGAAATTCATTTTCCGAATGCATCGATTATCGATTGGTAGTACCGTAGAAGTGAAGTAGATAAATACAGTAGAGTTACATATAGATAAGTGAAGACAAGTGACTTATACGCCGGTATCTCTTCTTTTTTACTTTTTTTTCTATATTATATTGAAATTAATATTTTTTGTTAATTTTGGAGAAACGGCAGTACATCGTTTTCTTATTATACAATATTAGGTATATACAGTGTCACAGTGAAATATATTTTATTGCGTAGCAGTGGTCCAGTAGTTAAACACGAATATGTTTTCAACCCGACCAATGTGTAATGCTCATTGAATGGTATTGTGGTGGTGTCGTATACTGTTAAAACGTTCATTGTGGCTCTCATTTTTTATTGATATTTTTAGAAGATAAAACTCTTACATGAAAATATGTTCAGTGGACAGAGAAGTTTTCCCTAGCATTCTTGACATTTTTGAAAATCATGTATTTATCTTGAGTAATTTTATAATTGATAACAAATAACACAGGGTGAAATATAAAAAAAAAATATTTTAACACTACTTGTGTATGATATATTAATAATTAATATGTTAATAACTATTTACCTAACCTTACCTAATCTATAGCTTATATAGGTAATGGAATAGTAAGGTAGGTACGATAATTATCTTCAACTTCAACTTTTTAAATATTGACCAAGACTAAGGCACCTAATAATACTAATGTATTACTATATACATAGCAGTAATACAAGTGACGTATACTATACAAATTTTGAATTTCTCAATAGGCATGAAAACCCGTGTTATTTTGTATTGTAATAATATATCGGTCATTTCATACAACTATTTGTCTCCTACCAAAATTAAGCCTCACATATTAATTGTGTTTAGAGCTATACATAAGAAAATAACGGACTTTATTTATTTATCTACGACATCACAATAGCTTATATTCATTATAGTTAAGCTATTGTTTAATCAACTTTAAGTTATTTGGATGTCAATGCGCACGTTTCAGATTAGTATGAAAGAATTGTTAAGTGCCAGAGGGAACCGGTTGTGGTTTTTGTTTTGTATTTATTTTCACGAAGAAAGTAAACTATAAGTATTATAAGTCAAGTAGAATGTTATACGTTATATTGGCTAAAAAATGTCGTAAATAATGTGATAAGTTTATAAAATTATATTTGTTATCCTTATATTTCATTTTTATATTTTCTTGTTGAACTTAATTTCACTTTATTTTGTAATATTATAAAGTAAAAGAAAATTGTACATATTATTATATTTTATTATGTTATTATGTTTAATGACAGAAAAAACATGTTTATTTCATTTTGTTTTATATTAAACTCTGTTTTACTAATTCACGCGGACTTTATTAATTAAATTCATTTTAAAATGTACCAATAAGTATTTAAAATTGAAATCACCAAAAAAGCCAAAACATGTTTAGTGCGCTTGAATTTTGACAACAAGTCTATATTTTTCAAATTCATGATAGCAATTTAGCTTTACTACAAGTTAATAAAATATTTTCAATTGTTTTTTTAAAATTAATCCAATTAAATCTATTTATTTTATTAGAATTTGTAAAATTATGTTTTCAATAGTTCTTTGTAACAGTTCTTTTTAAACTATAACAATTAACAATCCATACTACTCAATATTACATATTAGGTAAAAAAATAGTACTTATTGGTTTTTGCTGTATTTGTACTAACTACTAGTACACTATATATTTTATATTAAGAATAATCTTTAAATCTCAATTATACAGGTTTCGAAGTTTTCTTAAAGTCGAACAATATTTAAAGTTTAAAATTTTAGAATATTTTGTAGAAAACATATACAAATATTTGTTGCATTATAATATAAAAATAGTATGTTTGTATACATAATACATAAATAATTACTAATTGTTTCCTAAAATGTATACATTTATGGTTGGCTTATAATAATATCCAGACACATAATCGGTAAGTTGTTCGTTGACGTTTTAATTGAATGAGTAATTCTAGTTAAAAAATAAGTGTTTATTTACTACAAGGATTGCCTGAGGTCTATCCCTCATCACGTTATATTAATTCATACCTATGAGTAACGTTCAATTCAGATTCATCGACTTTTTAAATTTAAATCATTTTTACTTCCACTTCTGAATTTTAAAATGCCTCTAAAACCATACAGTATTCGCAGTTTATATTCTTAGATCCGATAAACAATTAAACTATTGTTTTATTTCTTCGCAATACGATCAATTTTTTGAATCAATGACGTCGTTGATATTTAATTTGGCAACCTATAAGAAAAATTTAATTGTCTATTCATCTCTTTGGATTGGTCTAATTTACATCCGGCAATGACCTCCAAACCGGACTGGGAATACTTCCATCATAGCATATTATTTAGTACGCTCCATGTATACATTGTTTAATAGGTAGTGAAATCGGACCCGTTGTAATGAGAACGGATAAAGAATGGGTAAAGAAAGAATATTTCTCCATCCAATATACGGATAACTTTAAGTTCCATAAAACGATACAAATGCCGATTATGGTCATTACTCATTACGTAGCACGTGGTCAGCATCTATTTTACTACAATTTATATAAATCGTAATATTTCCTCTAGCAAGTTATTGCTAAACTTATTCATAAAATCTTAACACATATTATCTATAATATTAACAAGAATTATCGATTTATAAAAATTTTAATTTATAATTTGACAATTTGTATATACTAATACTTGTCTGCAGTTGTGGCCTTCTGTAGTACCATTATTAAAATATGTTTATCAAAAATTAATTATTAAAAATTACAAGATAAATTTTCAATGATGACAACCTCAGGGTCGTATTTAGTAAGGAGAGGATAATTGCCCAGGGTAGCACTTTTATTAGGGCAGAACATATGTTCACATGTGTTATAAGTTTTTTATGGATGAGAAAAATCGCCACTATAAAAGAACGAGTGGGAGAAAGAGAGTATAAAAAAAATGTGAACTCAGGGCAGCAAAATCCTAAATACGCCACTGGTAATCTACCTTTTAAATATTATTGTACCATTTTCAGCAATCCTAAAATATTATTTTCCT
Source organism: Myzus persicae (assembly GCF_001856785.1). Lineage (NCBI taxonomy): Eukaryota > Metazoa > Arthropoda > Insecta > Hemiptera > Aphididae > Myzus > Myzus persicae. The sequence continues at coordinate 159,341 of NW_019103965.1, forward strand.
CGGGAGGGGGAGGGGGGGAGGGGCTTGATAAATTTATAACAGATCAGTATAATGCTTATAAGTTAAAATACATTTCTAGAAAAATCACTAAAATATTAAAATTTCAAAAAATAATGATGATTAATTTAAATTTAAATTCGATATTAGAAAACCACGTATTCATCTATAAAAATCTAGATTTAACAAAACCTTTCTTCACGTAGTTAACGGTTAAATATTTATTCATATAACTATATAAGTTTATTATGCAAATAATAGTTTTTTTCGATGAAGACTATAAATTATAAATGTATATTAAATATTTTAAATTTTGAGCAAAACGAGTATAGCTATATTGTTTATATACTATAATGATTTCCTAGATTGGTACTTTTAAATAGCTTAAAGATGGATAATTTCTTTTTTTAACGCTTAAAATTGAACATAAAATTTAAATGCTCTTAAATTATAGTAGCTATCATTATTTATTCGATACAGTTTGAAATGTTTTATTTATAATTTATTTTAAGTTAAAAATAACAATACAAGACTATTGCTTGCATGTATTATGTGGCTGATGGAAAGTGCAAATAACACGAACACCGACTATTTGAAGTTTGAACCCCGTCCATACTTAATTTATAATTAATTGATTGTACTCATTAATTGATTCAATAAGTATTAATTAAAATATTAAATACCTATGTACATTAATTACATATGCGTGTAACATCGTGTATGAAGTGTATTAGTGATCTATAATTTCCTCCATATGTAGTAGGTATGCAATATTTCCTGGTCGAAATTTAAATTTGTGATTTTCGAATTAATCGGGTGGTATAAGTAAAACTAAGTTTGCACTTTTAAATAATAAACTTATAAAAGTGTATGGTTTCCATGACACTCGAATTAATGAAATGTAAATAATATTTAAAGGTGTGTTTTTGAGAAAATTATAGGCAAGTTACTGTTTAGTAAAATATTTTTCATCGAACTACTCAATACACATGCTCGGTAATTAATCTTTAATGATATAATTTAGTCATCCCACCCATATGTAAATAACTGCAGCATACATTAATTCTTACCTGAGGCTATGCAATTATTACCATGCCTTATCACATTTTGAATGACATGCAATTTTTTTTAATTAAAAGAAAAATGGGTGACCTATCGTATTTTAGGTGATTGACCTTAATGAAGAAGAACTCAATAATAAAATGATTCAAGGAGTGTCTTAATATCTGTTACTCGTTGTAAAAACAAACAGATTATCCATATGGGTTTTACACTTTTTGAAAGATTTACTTTATTTATCTTTTTTTTTTTGTACGCATCATAATTCTTGAAAACAATTTTAATAATTTCATGATTAAAATTCGTTCAAATTAATTTGAATAGTGCCTACCTAATATATTATGTTATTCTAAATTTTGTTCAAAAGATCGTTGTTAATAAAATTATCAAGTATAATAGGCGCCTACTGCCTTTAATACATAGTAAATTAGTATAGAAAAAATAAAAAAATAAATTTTTTGAATTTTCGTTTCAAGTGTCATTGTGTGAACCTACTTCCGTAGTAGTTGACACTAAACATTTAGTTATTTTAATTCAAGTATAAATATTTATTATAAAAAGAAGGTATTTCTTTTTTATTCCAGTGGATTTAGGTGTTTGTTTTTTCCACAACATCCAGTTGACATTGACTCCGAGAGTTTTCACTTTGATCACTCTCAGCTGCCAAACCCGTTTGGGCTATATGCGCGACCACAGGTTTTAAAATCTACTATTGAACACCGGCGACGTGACAAAACGTTCATATAGGTTAACGATTTATTAATTTTAATTTATCTAGTTTTATCATAGGAAAAAAAAATGTAATCATTGTAGGTAGGTACACACATACAAGTCGATGTCGATTGTAGTTATATATAGTTGTGCAAATTACAAATTACAGATGTAGAAATTGTATACCCAATGTATGCTTGCATTTTGTGGGATGTTTCTTCCTTGACAAGTGTAGATATTATATATTTGTATAATAATTGGGTAATACCTATACATTTCACAAAGGCGGGGGGAGGGGGCGCCCCGATCGTTGACTCCACTGGGGGCATGCAAATCGCGCTTAATATAAGTACACATGTGTAGTATAATATACCTATATATGTATATGCACAACATTGTATTGTGTATACCGTTTATATGTGTGTTTATATTTATATTGAACAGGCGTCATTGTGCTATGAAAATTGGGCAAAACGTATTGTTTGACCAGTAGCGACAAAAGAGCCGGCGTGCACAATGTCCGTGAAGGCCGAATAAAACGCGGACGTGCAATGTAGGTACTGGTTTGTGCGATAGCAAGGGGAGTTTGTGTGAGGGAGGGGGGAGTGATAGGAGAAACTTCTGACAGACGAAAATTAAAATATATACAAAAAATGAGCACGCGTTATCATGTTTACCTAAAGATAATTGCATATTATATTGTATATATTTTTATATTTGTATATTATTCTAAAGATAATTTTTGTATAATTAATATCTGCAACTGATTTTCGAAAATTATTACTGTGTATAAAACCTAGATTTTCATATTACGAAGTACGAAACAATAATTATTTATATTTATTGGGAAACTTTAAAATTATTTAAAATATCCCATTACAATAGTCATCATACATCAACTATTAGTTATTATACAAGGTGTAACAGATAGACTTATCCAAAAAAATGCTACCTTAACGTAAGACAAATTTTTTTTAACATTATACGAGTAGTAAATAATTTAAGAATAGTATGCTCATGTCACCAAATTGCCTAAAATTATATTTTGAAAAAAGTTTTTACTTTCCAAATGAATTCAACCAAAAAAATATTGATATTTTAAAAAATTCTAAAAAATTCTTCTTATAATTAGATTCCCAAATTGGCTGTTTTGAACTTGCCCAAAAAAAATTTAGTTAAATTTTAAATTTTTTATATTCAGTATTAAAAAATAAAAATAATTTTTTTATATTATACATGTAGCGCAAGTGACTATAAATTATACATAAAAATATTGATGATGAAAAAAGTTATTGCATTAGTCAGTTTGTTCTGTTACACCCTGTATACTCATATTATATGGATATTATTTTATTTTATCATTAGAAAAACACCAGTTTGCTATTTTCTATTATACTAATATTCGGTTTGGTGTTTCGGATGATTCAAATCATCCATACAACGAAATGTTACAGTATTTTATTTGTTCCGGGATTCGACTATTCGAGGCATTGCTAAAATTTCTATTGACACTGTAGAACGAGTAACGACTTCATAAAAGAGTTCATTTCATTATTGGATACTTGAGTATTTCTATTATTATCAGATTAAGCGTTCTGTTTAATTTTTAGTCCATTGTTCATTATTGGTATTTGAATCTAATAATTTGTTGCAATTACCAACTGGTAATATTATAATCAACAATATTTCCATAATGATTATTAATATTTAAGTAGGTACCTACTACTGACTACGAGTTACTACATTGTCTACATTACTTCCTAAAACAATATATTATATACAAATATTTTAGTATTTATATCACAAATCATACCTCCCTTATGTTTTTACACATTACACTAATTACAATTAATTCCGAGATAAATTTATTCGTTTTTATAATATATGATGAATTAATAGTGTATCGTAATAATTATTATTTTTGGCCTTATCATGGTTGTGCAAGTAATTTTTTTTGTTCGTACCTTTATAGATATATTATTATTTATTACAATTGAACAAAATTTAGAATAATTAGTGTTCGTATAAAAAATAATTCAAGAATACATGGTGAGTATATTATGTATACTTAATACATTTTAAAACGTATTTCTGAAACATTTTAGCACTAGGTATACAAAAAGTTTGTCAATGTTTGGAATTCGAATACTTATATTACGTGTATGTGTGTGATGTTTGTAGAAAACATTTTGATGGCGATAATGTTAAAAAAGAGGTCTAAGGTAAACATGCTATTATTAATAATTGTATACGTAGTTTTTAAAATTAATATTTTTTTGTTAGTACCTAAGTATATTGAGTATTGACATAATATTCACTAAAATAAATGTCGTGTACAAAGCGTATCAACTATTCTTATCGTCTGTTTTTTTTTTCAAGAATTTTTGATTAAATGTTAATTATTTGGATGACCTCAATAATTTAGTATTCTATTATAGTGTATATTGTTGATATCTATGTAGTGATAATTTTATCCCTTTATTATAAAGTTTTACAAAAGACATAATTAGTTAACCATATCAATACAATCTAGCTGAAAATGACCTAGTTCTCTTTACCAACCCATTTTGATAATAATGTATATTATTGATCTTAATTCATACATAAGTTATAAGTTAGGTATAAATATTATACATGTATAATATATTATTATTAATATTCATTGTTTAGTATTAATCTAATATATTTTAAAAAAAATTCAAAAATTTATAAAAATATAATAGATTTTTACGATTTATAATGCTATCATCTTAACAGTTGTCAAACTCATATATCATTAACGCAATGTATACAAAAAATAAAAATAAAATACCCCTATGGATTAAAGCCGTTAAATACATATGAGTCTTTTAGCTTTGAGAGACTATTAAGTAGATAGCTTATAAGGTTAAATGTAATGTAGGTAATCATGTACTAATTGCATAATATTTTTAAAAAAAAAAGCCTACTTTAGGTAGGTAAACCATATTTAAGGTGCCGTCGATGAAAAGTTTCCTCCACAAATTATTCATGTGAAACTTTTATTATTTTAATATGTACCAAATTTACTTATTATTTTAGTTAACAGATTATAAATATCTTAATGAAAATAAATTATAAAAACAGTGCCTATAACATATTAGCGTATTTGAAAAATATTTTAGTACCCAATACCTATCTATAAATTATATATTTAAATAAAATATATATACCTATTATCAAACAATTATTCATTGAGGTTAATATTATAATGGTGTTTATATTTTCATACTTAATTATAATCCGTATTTTCAATGATATATCTATACATAGAAAATAATATTTTAGTTTTCAAAACATATCACACTGAGATACATAAAATTCCCCAAAATTGGATTATTATTAAATTAAAATATTTAATTCAATACATATCTGGATTATTCTTGGACAGAAAAAAAGTAGTTTAGATTACCTTATTTTGTCTCGAAAAAAATGTTTGGACTATTCACGTTTTACTGAAAATTACGAATAAAATATCCTACGTGTTACTGTATTGTTTATACCAAAAACGGAGTGCGTATAATTGTGTTACATTATTTGTTTGCAATAGCGTAAGTATAATTTGTGGTTCCGGGAACACGGTCCGTCCTTGTGCCACAACTAACGTCTCATAATAATCAAACACCGTATAATATGACACATTAAACCCATATTTGATCCCCCCCTTCCCATCACCGTGGGTGCGACCTCCGTTCGCTGCACGGCAGTGGGACACCGGTTCATTGGATGTGTAAAACCGAAGATTCTGAGATCAAAGTTCACTGTGTGTCGATTATGTTGCTTAGCGTATATATATTTTTGACTCGTCAATGCAACTGCAAAAAAATAAAAAAAACTTACTATTATATAGTATTACCGTCATACGCTGATACACGTGCGCGCATATTATAGGTACGCACACACGTGTTTTTTACCAGCTATTACGAAACTACATTTTTTTTCTCATTTTTTATGTAACAAGTAATTTACGGGATCACTGACATATCCTTCAATTATAAGTTCTAACCCAACGGGTACACGCCCAACGGGCAACGACAACTTACTCCTCTTATAATATTATTATATTATACACATATAACTATACAAGTAAGCCGGTCTCGTTTCTGCAGAAACTGTCAAGACTCGCGGGTTGTTGTTTTATTTCTATTGTTCTCACACTACCGGGTAACACAATATAAAAGGATGTGTCAATACGGTTCGGAAGAGGATCGGCTCTATTGTGGCGGGCTCTATAATAATGTAGATAAAAATGCATTTTTGAAAAAAAAAATTTAAACCTAGTAATAATAATTGGTTGACCTCAAATAACCCATTTATGTTCATTAAACCCATCCCGTTTGTTCGCGCCTCTTGTTTGGATTGTATATAATTCTATATTGTATATTATAATATATATATGTGCCTATACCTACACGTTGACGGTACCTCGGCCGCGTCACGCACGCCAAGAACTATGTATGTTTAATAAATTAAAAGACGTGTATTTAACCCAAATATTACATTGTGTTAAAACCTAAAGGAAAAATGTTTAGTTTGTAAGTATATTATCATTCGTGTGAATTTAATCTCATGCCATGTGTTATCGATCTAAATTATTACCTTTTAATATATTAATTAATATATATATAATATATATCATTAATTCGAAGTAGATACATATTATAATTTACAATGTATTTATTATTTTAAATTGAACTTAAATAGATAATAAAGGATAATATTTGATTTTTAATTTGTATTTTTGGTAAGGAAATAAATTGTGTTTTTACAGTCTATACTGCATTTTGTGTCAAAACTAGATGTCCGTCAAACACTGAATCAAGCATTCCAAATTCAAAATGTGTGACTGATGTGTCATATTATATGTACAGTGTACACTGTACATTCCTATACTAAGTAGCTGTATAAATATTAGTGTTCGATTCAATTAGTGATATTGTATATTATACGAAATTCGAAGTTTATGATCATTATATGAATTAATAATTATTATATTATATTATCAACTGAGATTTCAAACTAATGTTTTTAACTATTCGAGTAACGGTTATTCAGAAATATTTAATTAGTTGATTTGCATATGATATATTTTCTTTTTACAATTTTTTTTTGTCAAAGTTACAATTTTTCGTTTATTATTGCGTTTATTACTCTTTAAAATACTTGATATTGTTTCAAAAAACCAGTTAGATAACTACGGAATATAATATGTACTATGTAGTGTTACATATTATGTTCACATCATATCATGTTGCTTACATATATGTATATAAAACATACGTCTAATAAAATACTAGCCCTCCAGGACCCTCCCTCTCCAAAAAGTCTACAGTTCTACATAACATATTATAATAATAAAGTTATAATACATAACTGTAATCATCAAACTCAAAAATGATACTGAAAATATGTAAATCTAAATACTGAACTGTACATATTTGATTTTAGCTTTAGCATTTACCACTTGGAATAACAATATTAACATTAAAACATTAAAACATTAAAATTGAATTCTACTTCGTCATAAGTGTATGGCAGGATAACGATTCTTAAAAATTAAATGGTTTTTAATTTAAATGATGAATACTTAAAAATGTATTAGTGGTTTAATTACAATTAAAAACACATTCATTATAAGTTATTTATAACGAAAAATGTCTAATTTATTTCTTTGAAAATAATAAATTTAAAGCAATAGTCAGTACAATTAGCAGGTTTTATTTAATTTAAAAATAAAATTAAGTTATCTCAATATAAAAAAAATACTTAACAATTTCTAAAGTGTTGCCATGTCGGACATCGGTGCATGTGTTAGGTTTACTAAAATCATCAAAAATAGTAATTCGGTATCTTGTTTGATCTTACATTTTCATTTTACAACACTATGGAAGTGTTGAAATGGACAGGCATTTTATAAAACAATTTCTGACTATAACTATAAAACGATAGAGGTCATAAATTAAGATGTGCGCGTGAAAATATCCAATCTTTATTTTCTATATTCATAGAGTATGCGTGACAAGACTAAAACATTTGCTTTCTGACATGTATTTAGGTTCAGGCAGTCATATATGCACTTAATGGATGGTTTCCAACTCACAACAATCGTACATAATACAAGCTATAATTATTATAGGTACAGGACCATAATCTATAGTATTGTAATATAATGAGACATAATTTCTAAGAAATAACTAGGTAAATAAAAATTCTCTAATTTTATTTAATTTTGAAGTCCAACTATTTAATCTTTATTTTAATAGACAATGTGTAGAAATAAAAATATTTTTATCAGATAGAATATTACTACCAAACTTGTTTTGAACAATACATATACCTTTGAAATTAAAAATTAAAATGATATAGATTCTGTCAATGCCTTACTATTATGTTCTAAGCTCTTATAATATGAACTATGTACGCAAACAAATATAAAAAGAAACCACCCTATATTATTATTTTAAACCATGAGCTTTTTATACTATAAATTGCCGACGTTATATATTTTCTAATTGTCTAGAACTGTCATATTTTCCAATGTTATTTGAAGATAATATTTAAATAGGGAGAAAAAAATAAAGGTTTACTTTCTATTTATAAGATTTGATGTTATTTTTCCGACTCCAAGGCTATATGCATCTTATTGTATTATGCATTATCTACCCGCTAACCTTTTGCCATACTACGATATTATTGTAACAAAAATATGATTTCATCATGATTTCAAGGACATTTGCACGAAATCTTTGTGTGTCGTTTTTGGTGCTGCATATTGTATGCATTATTCTTTGTTCGATGGCTGTTTTCACATTATACTATTTTCCGTTAAACACACTTGTTTCTGAAATAAAAATAATAAAATACTAAAATTTTTATGTATTTTTCAAAACCTTTTTACTAATATAATAATAGGTATTTTTCTTTTTCCAGCTTTTCGGATTATTTTTCATTTTATTGTGCAGCTTGCGACTCTTATCGTTGTCCATCCCTTATGGCCTTATATAAGCTTTTTGTATCCTAGCCAAGGTGAGGACTGAGGGACGTTAAATGTGGACAAATTACAGTTCTCTGTCTTTTATTCGATTTTTGTCATGACTTTTGTCTGACATTATTTGGTCAACTACAGGTACATACAATAAGTATATTCGTAAATATTTTGTCCTGTCAGCAGTTTTAAATAACTATATAAGCCATAGGGAGTCTATCTTGTTATATTGTGTTGATACATAAATATATAAACAGCGAACGTAGTATACACTATAATACAGCGTCTTAAGCTAACAATAATAGGTAGGTAGGTACTATAGAAAAACATTTACTTATTCTCTTTAATACTTGCTAATATTTAGCCAACGTAGGTACTCGTATTATATATTTATGAAATTAATCACAATAAAATACATTTTTTTTAGATGTGAAAACGGATTTTTATTTGTCTCAATAAACGATATTTGTAACATCTATTTTATAATGAAATGCTTTTTTTGATAAATTTTAGCTGCTAAACTCAAGTAACCACGAAAATTATAAGTAAATCCATATAGGATATTCAGAATTGGAAATGTTTAAAAAGACTTTACAGTGTTTTATGCCAATGAAACATTTTATTTAATGTTTAGAATAATGGCACCTGGTAATATTATAAGATATGACGTATGATATTATATCTATTCATCACTAATAACCTATGTCTCGTGCTGAGTCGTGCAGTGCTCAAATAAAAAAAAATATGCGCTTCTTAAAAATAGTCAAACAGTATACGTTTTTGTGCTCTCATAGAAAAAGATGGCAATGTCTGCAAAATATTTTTCTGGTTATAAAAGATTAATAATTTTGTTCTTTTTATATCCATCCCCATTTTGAGTACACTTAAGTGTGATTTACTTTTTGCTAATTACCTTTTGGCTTTTAGATTTTTTAGCATTTCCGTTATTTTATACTTTTATAGCCTTATATAGGTATAGGTACTGTTAAGGTGTTATGGTATCTATGACAATTTATTTTCATTGCGATACATTGTTCGAGTGGTCTACGCTTGGCCGAGAAGAGGGATTTTGATGATAATATTATTGCCCTGGAAACCCGTTGAACTATAGTAAGTATAGTGAACTTCCCACTAATGATCGTAATTTAAACATGGGTATAGGAAACGATCATCATTACTTCAAAACTGGATGACTGTATCGTGGAACGAAATAAATGGACGAACAATCTAATTACGAGTGGAGCTACAGTATTTTGCTTACAGATCGGCGTGAAACAAATTGTTTACGTTCGTTTTTCATTGCGTTTGTGTGACCTACACCGCTCGTAGTAACATCACAGTACGTCGCGTTTATTTTTTTCCACTACTTATTATAATATATGCTATTTCACTGGTACTATAATTATTGTTATACGCAGGTATTGTATCGTACTATGCGGTCTACCAGTCATCGTCTGTTCGTGTGCGAGCGAATAACGCGTGCGAGTTCGTCTGCTGCATTAATTCGTAGTTTTCATTTCCAAATGGTAATACGTGCCCAACGTGCTAAATGTGATCCGTGAAATTGATTTTCTCTCTAATGTAAACTGACATTAGACCGACAGCACGTATGTGTGTGTGTAATGAGATCGTTCATTATCCTTTGATTAGATATTTAATATACGTACAATTGTGCATATTATGCATTGTTCGATGCGTGTAAGATTCATTTATTCATTACCGATGGTTGTCTTTACTATCAATCTATATTTTATAATGCAGAGCTGAGAATAATTTTTAGCCAATAGGCGATAGAGACAATTTCCTTTTCTACACAATACCTACTCTAGACCAGAAGTTCCCAAACTTTTTTGTCCTCTATATCACGTTCCAATTTGTTGTGTACGGGATAGAATTTACTGTTTGGTGAAAAATTAACATAACTGCAACATTCTGACATGAAATAAATGTATAAAAAATGTTCAGATGCTTAAATAGTAAATGTTCAAAATATTTGGCATCAAATTAGAGGGAGATTAACATTATTATATCTCATCTACCAATGATTTCCAATCTGTTTCTTTTATTTGAAAGAAGGTTGGTAATTATACTAAACCCGTACCATGAGGTAATTATGATATCAGATCAGAGACTATACTCTGGACTGCGGAAGTCAAGACTTGGCTCCATATACTATTCTGTTTATTGTTCCATCTCTTATTGAGTTTAAGTGTAGGTAGGTCGTATTGGTCGTAAGACCTATTTCTTTAGGTCTTTAAGACAATTAGTTGAGAAAATAAAACTGATAACTTATATTGTTCCAGTTAAAACTAAACATGTGTTTCATTCATGTTTCATTCATGAAATAATTGATGACACATAATATCGTAACTTCGTGTATTTAATTCATTGTACAAGTTGATTGATACCTACCCACTTGGAGAATCGTTGATTTGATATGTATCAATTGCATATTTTATTGCTTGTCAGATTTTCAGCTTAACATTAGTATTGTTAAACATGATTTCAAGTATTATTTATTAAGTTAAGACACGTGCAAATAAGTATATGTTGATATTCATTCAATAATAACCAAATATCTACTACTTTCCAATACCATTTATAAACTCCAACATTTTCTCTCATAAGATAAAATTACTTAATTGGCCTATATTAATTATATTAAAACATAAGCCAGGGTGGTCCAACTGTGGCCTGCTGGTAGAATGCGGCCCTTCAAGCCTTTTTTTGGCTCTCCTAGGAAAACATGTATTTAATAATTTTAGTGTTTGAGGCGTGATAAATTTAAAAAAAATCTAAAGCGGTGGGAGATTGAGCTGTGGCAGTGCTATTGTACTAATCTATACGTATCTATAATGTGATAACTTAAGTATTATATTATATTATTACATAATATGTTTGTTATAAAATAAAACGCGAATAAAAATATTTATTCACTTTGATTCCCTCGTAGTAGGTACTTATAAATATGTAAATTGCCCCCTTTCAATTACAAAAGGTTGGACCACCCTGACATAAATTATAACAATTGGTATGCATTATGGTGGTTATTTTCAGATATTAGAATGATTTCATAAATTGTACTTGGGTATAATAATTATCAGTTTAAAGATTATTCTTAGACATAACAAAAAGTGCTTCAAACTGACAAAATAATTTATTAAATTCAAACAATATTTAATACTAGTATATTATAACTTAACGTTGTTTATTGTTTTATTACAGAAATATAATACGTGCTTGTCGTTTTAATTTAGTATTCATCAGATTATCACGAATACAACTTTTCTATGTACCTACAGGCTACAATGAAAAACACAATATAGCCCGATATACAAACCTATCTATAACCCCAAAAATTGTAAAAAATTAAAAATATATTTAATTTATCGTTATCATTATAAATTACAATTTTTTTTTTTAGGTATGGTTACAATTCGTAGTTATAATAGGTTACAGTTTTAAATTTAATAACATCTTTCTATTATTATACAATAATTCTAAATAATTTTAGATTTTTAAAGAACTTATATAGTATATACTCGTGTGATCTGATTTGAAGAGATATTCATTAATATAACTATAGTATTGATTACATTTCTTTTAAATTTGAGTATTTTATCATATTTTATTTTAAAACGCCTAATTATACCTACATTTTTAGCTATTTATATAAAATCGCTTATTATAAAAAAACCAAGTTATAATTATAATTATAATTATATTAAATTACTTTAATGCAAATAACTATTTCAATAATAGTGTCACTTAATAATAATATATTATTTAAATGTATAACATTTAAAATATTTAATAGATATCTTGATTTACACTACAGAATGTTATAAAATAATAACTAAAACGAAATTACAATTATAGTATAGAAATATACAACTCATCATAGATATGGATAGTAATTTGTTTCTTGTTCATTCAAAAATACATTAAACATGCCATCCATAGGATAATTATATTTCCTATTTGAAAGTTGAAATTAATTGATTTTATGTTTTTTACAAGTTTTAAATGTTGGTACTTAAAGCTAACCAATCGCACTAACTCTAGAAAATGTTATGCATTCACATTGTAGGCAATAAGCATGAACAACAATAGAAATGTACAAGCCATAAACAATTGGCGAATAATTTAAACGAAAGAAGTACAGAAGGTCATGAAGGTTGTAAAATAGAAATGTATTTCAAAAACATGAATGGTAGCAATTAAATGATCAGTTAATTATTGGCCTTTCATTTAATTTCAATAATTTCAGTCTAATGGTTAGTTTGAAAAATTGAAAGTGTAAGCTTTGTGATGTATATATTTATGTCATTTACTGTTCACACCTTTTTATAATTTACAAGGAACCTTAATATTTAAAAGACCGTCAGTTATATTATATATATATATATTATGTCATGTTAGTCCTATGTTATGACTTGCCAAAATTGAACAGTGGTTAAAATTATGCTCTACTGTCAGAATCAACATATTTTATAAATATAATAATCACCTTTTTTTACGTATCTATTTTATATATAAGGTCTACATTATCTTTTAGAAACTGGCACTTTTGATCTTAAAATGTAGCCTAAACTAAACGTGTATTATGCATAGTATCTACATGTATATAGCATAAGGTCAAACACATAATATATTAATAAAAGTATTTTTTTCTATTACTTTTTTTCACCTTATAGGGTAAATACTTAATACTGTATTAAAGGACCCGCTGCCATAAATTGCTTTCTTTCTTCGTCGGTGTATAAATCACCCGAGTAAATTAACAGAAAAACGAAGTGAAAGCCTTGTGAGACTCGCCATCAGTGCGCACATATGCACATAACATTACAGTAACCTCCCCTCTTCTTTGCATAATATTATGTATCTCAACAACTGGTATAGGCATCATAATATAGCTGTTTAAACGCACACGTATACGTATATGTATATTATAATGTAGGTATATATATATTATATATACATGGTACACAAATACTTATAGTTATATAGCATGCGGTATATGCACACTATCCTACTAAGTGATGTGTTGTTATCGTCTATACCTACTATTATTATTGGTTATTTATTAATTATCAGTCATTTATATAGATCCTATACGGGACAATGGAAAATAAAAATATTGCTTATTAGTTATTATAGATCTGTAGAAGCACCCCTAACACATATCTCATTTACATAAATATTGTACATTTTACAATAAATATTTGGTCATACTTACGTGTCCAAATACGATTGACATAAATAATTTATGTTGTACATTAAAGCATAATTTATTAGCATAAAATCTATTTAAATAATTTTTTTTTTTGATTTCCATGTATCTAGGCGTTTGCTTAAAATATAAATAGGGCTTATTGCAATTGAGAGAACATATTTTGCAGAGCTCCTGATATTAGTATTGTGTTGAAAATCTTTGATAATGTACAATAGTTGTATTGAAGTGCATAATGATTTCGTCAGAATGGTGAGTTGAAGTCGAATTCAATGAAAATTTTTCCATTTTTTGGTCATTAGAAATGAACAAATGGTACCATCAAGTCCACCTCAAACGAATCTGATGATCTAAAATATCGACCAGACATGCAAAGTACCTACTCATTTCACAAAATAAACTTGGCAGCGGTACAGAGACAAGTATTAACTACAAAGTAGGTAACACAATACTATGTTATGTTGACATTTGTACCAGTCGAAAGAAATTTTCGTTAATGAAAGTGCTCAGAATGCAGACCTGCCCAACAACCACTTATGGGTTATACGCTCATGAGATAATATTATAATGAATCACATGACATTGTGGACGTACATTTCTTATTAAACACTTCACACCCCTCTAAAAAATAAAAACCATAACATATGCTAGCCTGTGCTGTTATAAATACTAAATTATGATATATTGCGCAGGTCGCATTAAGAGTTAAGCATTATACCTATGAGACTTTAATAATATGACATAATAACATGCGTGTACGATATACCTAATATATTTGTACAAGAATTTTATACGAAACGTTACAGCATGATTCTTGTGTCTCTTGCGTTTTCTTCCCGTTCATGTTTCCCACCGCCGCCGCGGTTGTATCAGGAAAACTGAAGACTTACGTAGGTAATCAGGACGTAACTACTTTATACAATAGTTCTACCGACTATACAGGATAATAAATGATTATTGTAACACTTCACACGCATTATCTGAACAAATATTAACTTTTTATAAACGAGTTACAGATTTTCGTGTTAAAAAATTATCATTATAAGAATCTATAAAAAAAAAAAACGAATTAATACTTTTTGAGATTACAAGTGCTTACAGCTGTCAGAAGAATAACTCAGTATAAAAATGTATTTAAAAATATAGACATTTTACACCTGAGGATGGCGCTCGCTTAATATATTGCACAGTGTTGCGAGTACCTATGAAGACTGTATCATCGGTGAGAGGAAATTATTTTTTTTTTTTATCAGTCCAAACGGTCGTCATCAAGTATGGCGAAGAATGGAACTCTCTGGCGCATCGGTTACTGTAGTGTTTTTGTGTTATATGATAGAATAGTATTTATTTATTTATTATTTTTCTTATCATACTACACAGTTGGACTTTAAAATATTGTATACACAAATAATTTACCTCAGAAAAATTAGACAAAAACAAAAAACTTTTAAAATTTAAGAACTAACTTATGTAAACATAAACAATTAAAAATTGCTTCTATTTGTAATCAATGAGACAACAAAGTATTAAGATCTACTTTTTTACACCATCTGTGACCTAGTAAACTTCGATTTAAGCTATTAGTCTTAACTTATGAATTATTTCATATATATGGAGGATTTGGTGGTATTTTTCCTATTATCATAATTATTATCATTTTCCCTCTATATTGCACTGGCGTATTCATAATTGTCAGGTGTAAAATGAAGCATTTAGAGTGCACATAGAAATATAGAATTTTCCAAGATAGACAACCCAATTCCCTAGAGAATCTCGGGAGGGGGGAATTGTAACAGCTGTTCGCCACTTCCTTGTTAACACTGGTAGGGGAGGGGGTGCTACTACACCTATAACACCTACACACTTTCCTACGTGTCTGTTCGTTATTACTTTATAGTGATTTAATGTACAACCGATATACTATGACATTTTTATATGCATATATTATGTTGTCATTATATAGGCGGATTATGCAACCGGCTTGGCTGCCTGGCGCCACCACGTCTCCAAGCAAAACGTTGCACATAGTACTATTATAGAAGGTACAAAGTACCAACCATATACCAACTATATAACTAGGTACTATACGCTCACACACGAATCCTTCTGACGAGACGGTTCGTTATTGTAACACCAGCGACTGACAGTTGTAATAATAACAATAACAATATGACGTGCCATATTATAATGTACATCGGTATTGTTTGCAATAAAACGGTGGGACGATCGTCATCGCCGCAGGTAATGACTAATGGAGCGATTGTTATAATTAACAATTATAATATGATGTTATAGTGGAAATAACATCTCTAATAACTCATCTAAAAATCGATATTAAGACACAACACTGTAAACTCGTCAATATATGTTATATACTTATAACTTATATGATAAAGCAGATCCAATATTTCTGTGGGCTACAATCGTACGAGAAAAAATGTACGTGTTTAAAACAGATTCATTATCATATTTTATAAATGTACATTATACCTTATACGTATAAAGTATAAACAGTGTACCTGCAGTCTACATATTGAAACAATCACAATCAATATATTTTTATTGGTACTATTTATGAAGTCAATACAAGTCCCAAAAGCTATGGTTCTTGTAATTTAACTATTACGAAGTCAAAACATAATATTTTCACATGCTTAATACTGCTTGTTAAAAAATCAATATTTCATAGGATTCGGTTTAAGAGCGAAAACCGTGTCACTTTTAAATATCAAAAATTAAATTAAAATTTTTCATTTCTTATTTATAATTTCCAATTGTAAACCAATGAAAGTATTAAAATAATTTCCACCAGATTATCTAGAAATTGTCGAAATTTAATTACAGATTTCTAGTATTTTCTATCAACATTCGTGACTTAACGTTAGTTTCAAAAATTACTTATCAAATAAATAAGAATTATTTTTCATTACCATATAAATGTTCAAGATTGATTGAAATATAATAATTTTTGATAATATTTCATTGAAAAAAAACGTTTAAGATGTATTATATTTTGTACTTACTTCGTCGAGTATTTAAATTAGACAATCACAATTTCACTAATCTAATCTTATATTGTGGAGTACCATTTATTAATATTATGTTTTAAGGTTTTTTTTTTAAAGGCATGTTTAACTTTTGACTGACACAATAATATAGACTTAAGGGTGCCTATTACTATTTGCTTTTTATTTTATAATTGTTTGTATATTGTCATAGTTAAGTGCGTCCTCTGCTTAGAAAAATTGAGCGATATGATCATATGATATTGCGTATTATAAAATTAGTTATTATCATGGACATTATTATTAAGTAAATTTCCTATTTTGTGCCTGCCATATTTTACCGTTTATAATGTTATTAATCCATGGCTTTTGCAGACGATAGAAGAGTGCGTTTGTACCTAGGTATAGTAGGTATAGGTGATAGTCACTAAACTGTGGTGATAACTGAACTAGATAACCATATGTACTTATCTACGAGTAATGTAGTTAGGTCTCGACATCACTACGCCATTAAAGTGTCAGATATTAAAGACGTCCTAAACTACTTTAGTACTTTAAATTGCAGAGACACTGCTACAAAGATAACTCTAAGAACGCCCTGAAAATTACACCAATATGATTATGATTTATTACATTCATTATTTAAAAAATACCACAATCATATAATTCGTATTTTTAATACGAATTCAATTAATTCTTTAAGGTTTGAAACACGTATTAATAAAAGCGTGTAAACAATGTAACATTTTAATATATTTTGTGGAACAAAAATAACTGCCCAAGGCAATATGCGGAGAGAGCCGTTTGGAATTATAAAAGTCGGTAGGAAGTTTCCAGTTTTACTATAATATTATTATACCTACATTTCGCTGTCACTGAAAATATAACAGCAACCTACGTGGTGTATAAGTTATATAGTTGGCGATAATTTCTCTGTAGGCACTTAAACTATTACATCCATTACATTTTAAAGACTTTACCTTTGACTTAAACATAGTTCATTTCCATCTTGTTCCAATACGATGATAATGTGAAATACTTGTTTTTACGCACATAGGCTCACTGTCAGACTTACGTGTTTAATCAATGTTTCTAATAAAAATCTATTAAAATATTTATAAAATTTAATTTGTGAGACAAATTGTTATGTAAAATATTTTATAAATTTAAAATTCACCATAATCATAAATCTTACATAAGATTTGTAAATGTTTATACAGAGGGATTATTCTAACAGTTACACTTAAACTGTCTCAATTTTTATTTTTATTTTTGATGGACTACCACTGGCCATTGCGTACATTTTTAATTTTATGTTCCAAAAGAAAATATTTCTTTGAAAATTTCAATGCAAAAATTCAAATGTTGAACTCGGGACTAATTAGTTATAACTTATAAGCATTTAAAGTCTTAATTGGTGGAATCACAGACAAGAATGTTGCGATATTATCCTTATGTCACTCCATTGCGTTCATCTAAACTTTAAATACTTAATGTGTAGATACGATCTAACTAGGTAGGTTTTAATTTTATAATTTTATATTTATGTTCAGCATAAATAGAGTATAAAACATTGGTACAAGTTTTGTGTAGTTATCTCAACATAGTGGGGCACTCTTCAAGCACGTATATAATATTTATAACATATTTTTTATTATTACTGTGGCATGACTTTAGAGAAGGTTAGTTTAGGTTATATAGCTTATAATCGGCCAAATGTATTCTTTAATTTTTAATACATTCAGGGAAAATAAAAAGTTATGAATACATATATTTAAAAGTAATATAGTTATTTTGTTATAACTATTATTTTTTTAAAGTTATTTCGTAGTAAACGTTTAAACAATAAAAAACAGTATATTTAGTGCATCATAGTTTATATGTGTTTTGAACTTCTAGAGTGTCCTATGAATTATATTATTATTATTATTATTTTAGTAAAATGACAAAATGGTGGACTTAATAAGAAATAATTATTAACATTAAACTATTGATATGCCTATAAAAAAATATCGATTGATTTCTACACGACCACTACACATACTTAAATACACTGATTTAGTTTTTTGTATCGTATAACATTTATTTATACTACAGAGTATAGATTGTATGTTATGTAATAGAAATTGTATCTTTGGTTTCATAATCGTTTATTTTAACCACAAAACTTGAAATAAAACATGCATTATATAGAACTTTATATATTTAAATTGTAGTATTAAATAAATATGTTTTTTTATTTTTATAATTATAATGATATCCCGCATACTCCATTCATTCTTGGGTATAGCCATGTGGCATTTACCATTATCATACATACGTATATTAATGTACTGGTTTTTTGTTCATAATCAAGACACTAACCAATGGTGTTTAAAAAAAAATTATATAATTATTATATTAAAAAATTGTATAAATTGTTCAAACATCAAATATGTAACACTTATTTTAACATCTATGGAATATGGCATATAGTAGAATGAGATAATTGTACACACATTGTTTTCTTACTGAGTTATAATCGAATTAAAAAATAATAAATACACAAGTCCACTGCGTGTATATTGCAGAATGATTCATCAGAGTATCAGACATGACCATTTCATATTCTGAGCGGAACGATAAATGTAGTATTGGTTTTACGTGTGTTCTCCCTCCCCCTCTAAGAGCTGTAAATATGATTTAATCTTTAAGTCGAATGTGGGTTCTGATATAACATTGGATGTAGTTAGTACGCTGTAGCCAAGAGTAAAAATACCCAATACCTAATATTGAAATATCACACAAAATTACAGTATTATTTACCCGAAGCAAGATTTTGACGATATCAATTTTGTTTTTTTGTGGTAATTTAAAAATAAATAGATGACTCAATAGAGACTTGACATTTTTATTTTTTACCAAATATTTATATTAACATTTTATAGACATGATATAATATTCAAAATATTCATGATTTTTTAGTGCTGTATTAGAGATTATAAATGTTCAAATAATGTTATATATTATGATAATATTTGCATAATGGTACACAATATTATGATGATATTTTCAAGTATAAAAGTTTGGAAATGTAATACAACATTCTTTGTAAGTAGTTGTACAGCAGTTCAAAAATATCAAAACATTTTTTTTTAAGTGGTATAAGTTAAAATGTTGATAAAGTCCTTAAAAACCAAGAAAGTTTTAAAATTATTTTCAAGGTTATTTAACCTGAAATGTTTTATAATTTTCAAAATAACTAAACTAATTTTAAGAGCTTGTATATTGCTGGACTTACAATTTATACTGTTCTATGGTTCACAGTATTGTTATTGTGAGTTATCAGTGAATAACAATAATACAATAATAGAAATGAATAATACAATACGCATTCACAATATTTTTGTTAAAAATTGTTTCAACATATCATTCTTCTTTAGTGGAAAATTAATTAATTACCGTAGTACAAACAAATCATAATATATCCTTAGAAGAAGGTAGATGCTGATACACCTTCTCATCAAGGTAATAATAGCCCACAGCATTATTCTTAAAGATTTTGGGGCCATGCTGATTTTAAAACTACTAGCTGATTAAATATTACATCTGTTTTATATTTTATGCAAATGTAAAAACATTATTTAGAAGTAGTATCTACACAAAGTATTAGTTACAATATTACAAGTAATCCAGAAACATTTCATTCTAATTTTAATTTAGATGTTAAACGTTTTCAAAATGAAATCAACTGCTTATCAATTTACAGTAAAAAAAGTTCGAATTCGAAAAAAAAAATAAGTTAGTATGACTAAAGAACACTCCTCAAATGGTGTAACAAAATCTAAACAAACGTATTATTAACGGATAAAAAGGGATGATTGTCCCTGATGGTTTCTTTGTCTATGCAGTGTAAAGAAAATGTAAACTATAGCGTTTGACTTCGCGAGGGGGATCCTACCACTATATAATACATACAGTATAGGTACACGGGACCTGTAATGTTTCCCATTCCTATAGAATTTATCCTGCGGTGTATAATTATTATATTTATTATAATATTTTGTTTACGTGTTTTGAATATTCGAACAGTTAGCCGACAGATTTGTTCTTGTAGACAATTTGTTAGGTATTAAAAAAAATCATCAAAAAGCCGCCGACGCGCCTACCTCCATAATAATGGATTCCATAATGTAACACAGGGTGGTCTCATTAACATTAGCCACGCAGTATCCCCACTTGGACTGTTAAAGGAGTACAATTTTTTTTCGCCGAACAGCTTTAGATCGTATTGGATTCCGTTTAATAAAATAGCTTTTTAAACTTGATGTATCATTATATACATCAAAGCCACACGCAACATAATATAAATTATACTTATACTTGAAATATCGTCGATCGGTCTTCATCTGATATAATAGTTGATCACATTTACAGCGTAAACAAATATAATGTAACACAGTATTATGAGACAATCAACTCGAACATGAAAATTACATTTCGTATTATTTATATTTAATGCAAGACATGTGAGATTGAGCAATCAGCCGCTATAATATTATGATACGACGACGATAGCTCCCGGGAGCTTCATAAGTATAACAAACTGTTGAATAATACAAAAAACAAATCGTTTTCTGGCCAATTCTTCGTAGTATCAAAACCAACACCCTGTATAAACCAAGTATTATTGACCTTGATGAAATACCACGATAATGGGCACTATACGTTATAATATCGTATAGGTATATTTTTTGTTAAGTACGATTTGATGTTCGCACGACACCCGAAAAACTCAACCACATATTTCGTTCAGTCGCACGTAATACTGTAATAGGCGCCAGCCCAGCCGTCTATAGTCTCGGCCGTAATCACTTCGCACGCCGACAGTTGCCGCCGCCGCCGCCTCCTCCTCCATCGCAAGGTATACCTATACAGGCGATATATAGTACGCGATTGTAATATTATTATTCCGGGAGAGTCCATCGGCGTTTTATAGCTTTTAATATTATTATTTTTACTCCGCGACCTCCGCTCTGCAATGATTTGTTTTGCGCCTCGGCCGGGGAGCACCGACTCAGGGGGGCGGACACGGCGACCGTGGCATTGGATGTTCGAACTCGCACATCATTATACACGCCCAAAACTGTCACAGACCAGTGTTATACTATTATAAATATATAATATTTTTTATATTTATTATTATAACGACGACCGAAAGACTGCGGGCACGGCGGTACTCGTAGAAATACGTCAAATGGTTGCTGTCCATGGTCCCGTGTGACGTACACCCCGGAGAATTGATTTTTAATTTTGTTTCTCTTCTCGGGTATGCTGCACTATAACGTACAAATAATAGGTTCCGACGGATTTCATCGCGGCCTGTATGACCGAGTGATTTTTCTATTACATATATTACATGATGGCTGACGATATGCCGTGATTTAGCAAAGGCGTATCATTCGGTAACAGCGCTGTATAATGCTATGAAATACGTAGGTATATGTTTTAATCAGGTATGTTTTATGTTTTTTTTTGTTTATCGGAAATTATTCGCTGTACTTAAAATTCAAAATAGAATGCCGTCATTTAGATTAAAGCCGGTAAATATTCGGCTGGTAATAAACGATGTATGCATTTCATACGTTAATATTATGGTTTGTTTATTTCGCCAACCGGTCAGTGACTATTAGCAGGTTCAGAACACTCGACACGCAATTAATATCTGCGAATTTAATGGAAAGTTATACTAGAGATGCGAGCCGATACTCATTTTGTCCATATCTTATATTCAATTATTCAAACGTGTGATAAATGTCCGATCACCAAATTTCACCTTTATATTTTCGTGTTAGTCAACAAGAAGTTGGCCTAAGTTTAGTTCTCGAAGTATGAACTCATTCGTTTAATTTTTTATTGACATTTTTCATGTTTAGTTTTATGCATTTTACGCTTTCTAAAATACATTTTGTGTCTTACTATATTTATTACATATCATATAATATATCTCTGTGTTGAAGTAAACAATATAATAATATTAAGTACTGTAGTTGTACTCCAAAGACCATTCATTTTATGATTCATTTACCTAATATATATTATTATATTATTGCGCATTCATTTGGTGAAATTTAAAACTGTTCTTTTAAAGGTGTTCTCTTATACTTTATCTACATAAAATCATATATGTGTATAAATGTATTTATAATTTTACCCGAACACGCGTCATAACTCAATTATTAGGCATCATCTCAGAGGAACTGACACGGACACGGTCCACCCCTGCAGAGTGTGAATTTAACATTGAATGCATGGATAGTCGGCAAACACATTAGAAGTGCAGAATATAACCTTTGCGCTATAATTTAGGTATGGGCCCCGGAACAAAATATAGGTGCGACCCAGCTGGAATTTCTTGGCCAAACGACCGTTAAATCTGACACTGACCAACCCTGCGTGTAGGTCAGTCAGAGTGTGCAAATGCGGCCGGTATATGGGATTTCAACCCACGATTCTATAATATTATTCTTCACGTCAAACACTGACGCGGTAATCACTAACACCGTTAGATGATATAATCATCACAAGCTCTCCTGTCCTAATTATCCAACAGATGTGTTCGCATTATATGGACGTGTACATTACCCATATAGTATAATATCTAATTCGTTCTATTCCAGTAAAAAACTGTTTTTTTTTTTACTTACTTAACGCCAAGATATTGTGATTGCACCACATACACGTAATATAATATTATACACGAAAACATTAAAAATATTTTTCGAGAGCTGTATTTTAAAAAAAAAATTATCTTTACTAGCTCTTTACGATCTCCGTTTGCTTTATCTGTGTTGGGCTTATATTTTATGTGTATGATATGGATGCCGTAGGTTAATACGGATGATTGTAGATGAATAGACCCCCCGAACCGAAATCAAGTATCCCGGAGACCCGGATAACCTAACGTCAGATATGAGCGCTGTATCTACGCCCCCTCCCCGCACAGTCCGCACAGATGATTGCGTGTTTTGAGATTTTTATATATTGAAATTAATTAATTTAAATTCCTAATTTTTATAAAGGATCACATCACATTACAACAACATTCGTCCTTGATTTTAGTAGAGTCAAAATATACAGAGTGATCCATCAATCGTGCTCATTGCTCATGCCATATTTTCCTTTAATAATGATTTTTTTAAAATTCCGATTTTAGATTCTGAGCAGAGCTATGCCTATTATATTGTTTTTACAATGGGTGCTTTTTATCTGTCGTCGTTTTACGGTTACAGAGCAGTACAAATGCTTCGATTTTCAACTTTTGCAGTTCATAGTAGCATATTGGATCTAGCTGGTACTTGTAAGGGTAGTGAACATAACATGAAAAAAAAATTAGGGGAAACCTAAAATCTATTTCTTCTAGTCTTAGGTTTATAAAATATGATATTTAAGTATAAAGAATAAATAGCTCACGAAATTGTTGTTCGGACATTTTTCTTTATTATAGACATTTGAAGTTAACAACTTATTGGATGAAGAATGATTCTCCTTTGAAAAAAGATGTAGGATTCTCCAAAGGATACTCTTTGAATGGTGTACAAATTTTAATAATTGAAAATTTATAATTCTTAAGTACTTTTACTTAAAATTTTTCAAGAATAAGAATTCGAATAACTTCATTATAAAAAGAAAATTGGGGTGAACATTCTTGGTGCACTCTGTATACTTTGAAAGATCAATACGATTTCTATATATAATTCTGGCATATATATTATATTTTGTCTATATATATCTGTATATGTTATCTATTATGAATTTTGGTGTATGTAATTATATTAATTATTATTAGTATATATACCTAGTACCTACCTAGACTATTTCGTTCGAACACTATAAAAATAAATCGTATATTTCATGTAAATTATGAATCTATCTGTGGTAGTATTCTGTACACAGAAATTAATTGCCGATACAACAAAGACTTTTTATTTAAAATCATAGTTTAAAAATTATTACTCAATCAATTTAAAAAATGTATAATGTAAAAATATGTAATGTGTCATATATGTTCAAAAGGGTTTATCCCATATTAAATATAAATATAAACATAATTGAATTATTTCTTATAACAACAAATTTTGCAATCATATTATATCATCATTGGACGAATTATTAGAAAAATAATAAGTAAATACATATACTTAACCTGTGAAAGAGTTGGGGAATACCTATATTTTTTAACTGATAAATTTTCGTTCTTTTTTGTTAGATTTTTTTTCATTTTTGTGACAGAACAGTACTTAGAAAGTATTTGTCTTAACATTTTAAATTTCATTTTCTTAAAATGGTAATATAGTATTAAATAAATGGAAGAAAAACATGAGGTACACCTAAGTTCATGATGATACTATGTAGGCACTGATGAACAATTTATTGCATTATAAAACTGTTTATAAAATTAATCTCACAGGTGTGCAATAATCATGTGGATATTTATATTAGATATTGTTGGATGTGTAATGTACCTATAACCTACCTCTACCGATGACTGTTTATTATATGATCATAGTGCATTGTACGCATAACAGTTTATTTGTGAATCGCAAGGTAATTGATTTTTAAAAATATATTGTGTACCTAACACAATATAATATTTTATACAGTATGGGAGGTCGAAGGTAACTCTCTGTGTTTCATGGTGTAAATAATTTTATGAATAATATTCCCGTTATCTTTGATTCGATAATTTTTTAATACGTTTACTTAGATAATATATCTCTTGTAGTCCGATAAAATGAGTAACTACGGATTACGGAGTTGATTAAATACCGTGTCTATTCGAAATCGTCCATTATTATCTACACTGAATTGCGGTATTCCGGAAGTGCAAGTATTATATTATATTCTTTCACAGAAATAATTGCATGTTTCGTTGAATTATAAATGTGTAATGTGTATGTAGCCGTGTAGGTATATATTAATTGGAAAGAAAGTTAAAAGATAGGCAATAGCTATATTTTGTCGAAAGGTTTTTTACTTTTAATTTTTAAATTGTTTTATATTTTAATTTTAGGAACCCTCGTTCAAAAGAATATTTCAAAGAAAAATATTTTACTAAACGTTTATTTTATTTTAATAAAGTATGTATTCGAATTCATCAGATTTAATCTCTTCAAAACAATCGTCAATAACAATAGACGTAACTGTAAATATATTCTTTCATCGACCACAATTATTTCAAAGTGTTATCTTTAAAAAAATGCTATTTCCATTCGTTCTAAGAAGTATAAATATTTAATACTGCTAAACCCGATCCATAGAATTCCATGCTTAAATTTACAATATCACTTTTTGTAGTATATAAAGTCATTTAAACCAGTACATTTGTTTTTAATTTTTTAATTGTGTTTGGATAATACTTGGCAAAATGCAAGTGAAATTATGCGTGAAAACTAATTTTTTTGTTGTTGTATACATTCAATTCTGAAGCCGATACAATTATAAGTATTTTCGATTACACCATTTGAATTATTACATTTTTTTTTATTATTATTATGTAGTATATTATATTATAAGTTCAAAAAAAAAATTGAGTACCTCAGTACCTTCAAATCCTAAAAATTAACATTTATAATGATATATTGTGCTGAACATTTCTAAAAATTAATTCAACAAAAATTGGTGTCCCGTAAACATATAATATTATAACAGTTACGATATTTATAATAAATAATTTTAGTCGCTACTTTCGATTAATGTGCAATTTGGTATACCGGTGGTAGACGATAGGCCATTATGATAATAACACCCAACAACTTAATGACACACATCTGTCCAAGTTGGAGGTATGGTGTAAGTTATTTTATTGTGCAATCGTAGCAATTGTTGAATAATTGCAAATCGAAATTCTAAATATATTGTTTACTGCAGCTAAAAGATTGAAAATGATATGCAGAATCGATTGTATAAATCATTACACAACAAACTCTAAGCGTTTAAGTTTCCATTTGAGTTTCATACCGCCAATAATATCAATGAATTAGTATCGTTTATTGATATTGCACAGTGACCTTAATAATAGGTATCTTCAGTGTTTTACTCTGTCCAACACACGAATATTGATTTTTACCAACAGTAGTCAGCAATACGTAGTATTATCCCATATGCCTATTGACCAACAGTTTCGACATGATGTTTGAAAAACAACTACACCCATTAATCGTCGCGATCACATATTTTTTTAAATCTCTGCGAGCGGGTTTCCAGGAAGTTTGTTTTGACGATCCAGTTTAAAATTTCACATTGGTGAACATCTCGGAGAAACTGTATTTTGTACTCGTGTTCTATAATACACATAAATCAGTTGACGTACGATCGAAAAGAAACACGCCATAGACAAGACGACGACGATACTATATTATTATGCCAATGGATCTTTTATTATTTTCAATTGTCGTGTCTGTCGACTAGATGAGATTATATTTTATTTTCATCGGCCTTTAGTCTGTAACTATAATAGAGATTATAATTTTTTACGGCATACGGCCATCGTACGGTCACAAGTTTACAACGTGAGGTACCATCTACCGTTAAACGCATATTATATAATGCATGGCGTTACACTGCAGTATCACACGATTCCGAGGAAACCTTTCCGGGGGAGCTTGAGGTACGGAAAAGTTTTCTTCGTTTGCTCGACTGCTGCGGGCCACCAAAATATTGTTTTACTACCTGCCTACGGGCACCTCTGCGCATATTATTCTGTTCGGCACTGCGTATTTTCATTTTTCGCGTAGACGATAACATGCGCCGAGTTATCTTCCCGGTTTGCGCGAAACGGGTTTTTTCGAGTACATATTATACGCGTATAAATAATAAATACAATTTAATACGTAAGAAATAAACGTCTCCACGACGTAACGGTTTACGGTCGGCGATCTGCTTCTGCCTCGGCCGGTCGTCGTCGGCGATGCTCGTAGTTTGCGCGTGCCCGGAGGCTGCGATTACCTACTGTACGCGATCTCTAGTTTACGACCTTAAATGCAGTAATACGATTTTTATTATTGGCCGCGTGTGTGAAAATTTCACCCACGGCCTTACGCAAGGTCACAGACAACCGTTACACGGCGGGTGTAATTTTTTTTCGATTCCGCGCCGAACCGTTTATAATATATTATTATATTATTATTAGGCGCACGCATGTACGACGACGGCGGTGGTATAATCTATATAGTATATTATATACAAGCGCACACACATGAATACACACGCACACGGGGGAAACGTCATTATAATATTATGATAATTCGATTAATGGCGTACGATCGTTAGCGTTTCACGGCCGGCGTTTAATAATATTATATTATGAGTTATTATGACGCTGCGCCATCGAGTGCGTCGCGTTATGCGCGCGCTCGCGGACGAGTCGAATCATAGCCGAAACACCGCCAGCGTTTGCGAAAAATAATAATCTCAAACTGTGCAAATGTTCGGCGAATTAGTTGCGAATTCAATGGGCGACCGCAGTTCTAGGAAATTTGAAAACAAACGAAATATATATTTTTTACGTTGGCTCGTGGCTTATCCTGCAGGCTGCACGTCACAAACACGTCAGCTCGGCCGCTGTAATGTTTGACACGCTTTTTTTTTTTACATCATAATTATTATTTGCTACATCGTCTGGCCACATTAGGGAGGGACCGACGGTCATGCATGCGTGGATTTCTCTCAAAATATCCTTTTGCACTTGAAGCGTGCATACTATATACAGTTATATAATATATTATTTGCTATGCAATAATACCTACGTATTTTAAATGGTAGGTACTGCGTCATTGCCGCCACCGATTCGCATTCGTAAATGTCCAAGTTTGAATTTTGATTAAAAAGCCCTCTGGCTTGAGTTTTATTTCCATAAAATAGATTTACTGTGATATCGTTTATTTCGTTACGTCGTCAGACTTGTATGCTGTTTGTTGACCTAACAATTAAATATTAAAATAATGTTTTGGCACTGCACAGGCGTCACCCAGCTGCCAAC
This sequence comes from Myzus persicae, assembly GCF_001856785.1. NCBI lineage: Eukaryota > Metazoa > Arthropoda > Insecta > Hemiptera > Aphididae > Myzus > Myzus persicae. Next base: position 188,368 of record NW_019103965.1, read on the forward strand.
TTACTGAGGTCCATCTATTTTATTTTAACAAACAAGACAATCACCGTATGATATAACGAGTGCACAGCTATATGATTATTTCACGGTTAACGAGCACGGGATTACTAAAATTAATAGTAAACCGTGAAATTAAATTTGACACTTTCATTTTTATAAAGATCACTTAAAGAGTTACAATAACATATGTAACAGATTGTTTTGATAGTACCTACAAAAAAACCATAGTATAGTAAACACCAGCAAATTATATTTTTGTACAAATTGTCCACGTACAACGTTCTACGGACACTAATTATCGTGACTAAGTTTATAAATAATATTTCTTTAAATTTTGATCACTAGATACTACAATAAAGAGCACAGATCATTTATACACTAAGAATAATAATTATAATATAATATAATATAATATATATAATATCTGCAATTTGTGCAGTGACTCATTCCCTAGTTTTAACATTTTTGATCGTTTTTATTTATGTCTGGGGGTACTGGCTTGTCTCATATTTGTATGCATTGGACGTATTGACATCCATAGCGTTGACCTTATTCTGGATGATGATTAGAGTTGACAATGTTTAACAGTTGGATCAGTTGTCGTGTATTGTCTGCCATTTGTTGTTTCTAATAACTAAATTATTAAAAATTAATTTTCGATTTAAACTGTTTAACATACAACGTAAAGAAAACGTACAACTTTATAAATAGTTTATCTCGTATATGTTTCAGATGACGGGATCTAGTGATCAGACGATTAAGCAATTGCTGGCCGGTTTGGTATTCGAATTCAGCCTGGAACAGCCTGGTTATTATCTGGGCGGGTCATTAGCTGAGATTGATGAAAACTCCACCATTGATTTTCTTGTCGGAGACATCGTGATCGTGCAAGAAGACCAATTCAGTTCAGACCAAAAGCACGGTAAATAATACAATATTGTTGTATACGTACGTTCGCCCTTCTTTGTTTATATCATTTCACTTGTTTGACGTCCGTGCTATAAGAGTTGCCTACATGAGTCGCCCGTAGTTTCATCGTACGAAGAAAATATTTCAATATTGTATAAGAATACTACACAATACCAATGCCTTATACCTAATAAACATAAAATTAACACAATATACATTAAAATTGATGAATTTTATTAAATAGACATTCATTGAATTTTTAACTACATATGAGTCAGTATAATATAATGATAATTTTAAATAGATATTCTATTTTATAACTTATACAAATAAAGCTAAACAAAATTAATCATGGATATTGATTATTGATTTCATTTTAAATTCTGAGAAGGGCGAATGTATTGATTTTCAATGATGTGTGGGTTTTTTTTTACATTTATATGTTTTGGGCTGAGTAAAACTTCGGTTTTCTAATCGATTTTTACAAGTCCGATTTCCTTACTGCTTAGTTTATTTGCCATAGGAAAGCAGAGAAACAAATTTAATTAAATCCATAACAAAATGTATCATGCTACTAGATATTTTTGTACTGCACTATACCTAGTAAAATAATATCTACGATTCCTCAATTTTCCTTTCAGAGGAAAAATATCTTGTAGTTTATTACTATTTATAATATATACAAAGGACGGCGTTTTGGGTTGGAAGATTTTTTTTTAGTGGAAAAATGCAGTAATCATCAACTGCGAACTTTCTGGTATCAAATTGAATCTAGTGATATTTGAATTTTTTTTTTTGGGGAGAAGGTGGAGAGGCTCCTGCAAAATTACTTCAAAGCCATATTATATATACATAGTACATTATTATGTTCTAGATCACCTGCTCCTAAAAATATGAAAGAAATGGTTATTAAGATATTGAGGGAATGTTATTGATTTTATTATGGTTGGATTAGAAATCGTTTATGTTAATTAGGTACCTATAATAATTATAATATAATATATTTTAAGTTAAAAGATACTGTTGAAAAGGTCTGAAAGGGGGGCTGAGGCCTCTTCCCTAGATCCACAACTAATCTAGTTGATATTTTTGTGAGGGCCAAATTAAAAATTCTCAGTAATTAACAAAATAATTGAGAAAAAAACAAAAAAATAATTTGAACATTTGTTAAAATTTTAATATTATTATTAAAAGAATTGTTTGGTAACCGACACCGTGGTTACCAAATAGTTAGACTGTCTTAGCTCAGAATCGTCTATCATTGAGTACAATGATTTATCATAAAAAATTAACACATCCATTACAATGACCTACTGAATGACGAGGTACACTTTACCTACTGCACAGTTCAGCGGTTACCTACTTGACGGCTGTTTAACTATGGAATATGATGAATATTTAAATAATTATTTATTTTCAGTTAATTTTTTTTTTACTTCAATATTATGTCATCGTAATTCTTAATTAGTTAACAAATTGAATGAAAGTGTATGCATTGAAATGTATGAACTTAAAACCATAATTAATGTAACTTATATTTATAAACTTTTATCGACCTTAAAACATATGATTTTTTGGTCTACGAAGTCAATAGTTATAGTCTGTACTATTCATGTAATACTATAATTATTATTAATATTTTTATTGCAATCATTTGGTTTCATTTTGGCGGTATAGTATAATTTTTTGAATTTAATCAATATATAGTATCTAAATGTGTGCTTAGAACACAGCTGAACTCTCTAATTTAATGTGGTGAATCTGTATTCTGTGGATGTAATATTATGTCTAAGCACAGCCACGTAAAATTATAAAAATAATTAATCCTTACAGGACACCACACTTGTGCAAAGACATGGTGTGTAAGGTTAATAATAACAAATCGTGTAAGTCTAAAATCTTAGAGGTGAAGTGAATATACATTTTCTGAAATAGATCAGATCTTGAATAGACAAGTGTCAGTATTAATGTATATTAAGTAATAACTATAATTTAAATGTTGTATTATATAATATTATTGAATAATTGAGTTTAAGAGTATGTATTTTATTTTTATTAGAAAACGATGGAAGATATTGTCTTACTGAAAAATTCATTTACGATGAGGTAGCATATATTACATGTCTGAAATCCGCCAAAGAACTATATGGGGAGCCGTTGCGTAGAATGGACATATTGTCTATTGAAGAATATGACTTAATATTTGAAAAATTGTTGAAAGTAGCTGATAAATGTAGCCAAGTCATCAAAGAAGTAAGTCAATTTTCGTTTAGTATTAAGTTCATCGTAACTAGAAATTAAATTATAATATTAATTGTTCTAATATTTATTTCAAATGTCTAGTACCTACTATCTATACCCACCTAATGTTTAGTCATAATTGGGATCGTTTTTAAAATGTTATGAATGATGATTTATCATTGTCTTCACATTTATTCATTATGATAAATCACTATATTGTATATTTGTATTGTGTCTATGTTATATTGTTATGTGTAGAGATGAATGAAGTATGACGAGTGTCCGACACTATTTTTTAAATATTGCTAGCAATTACTTTTTTTTCATTTAGTATTTGACTCGTTGGAATTCTATTTAAATAATTTATGCTTATATATATCACAACCTACGCTCATTTGCTTATTGTAGTATCATTATGTTTACTGCATGCCTCCATTCATTTACTATTTAATTTTTAACTTCAATGAATTAAGGTTCATTATAAAATATTAAATTCCACAGTGGATACTCAGCATATTTTTATGATCTCATTCATTAATAAATACGCACAAAAGAAAATAATAATAAACTTATATTTAATACATATTATTTTACACACCCCTTCAAAACATAACAAAAAAAAAGTAGATCTTTACAATAATCAGTTTAATTTGTTTTTCTCATATTATAATATAAAATACGTCACAACAATTGATAAACATGATTATTTAGTCAGATGTATACATTATCTGATAGATAAAATTGATGATTTATTCAAAAGAAAAAATTGTTTTTAAATGCATATTTAACTATAAAACATGATTTATACTTATCTGACCGAGCCACCTTCAAGCTGATGGAATATTATTTCATGTTCTAACACCAACGTGTACATTTAGTTGCCTACACGATGCTCCTTGTGCTGAATGTCTCGCTAACGTTTTAGTAGATTTTAACTTGTACTAATGAAAAATGCAAAAACTGAACGACTGTTGAATGTTGATCGGTCTTTAATTTACATATGCTGCATTTCAGTGTTTTATATTATGAACAGCATTTTTATTCGATCAATATTAGTAATAGATCGGTAATTCTATGATTATTAGTTATAGTATGATATTAATGAACGGGTACTGTACCTATTTAAAGAGGTCGGGAGGTGTTCATAATCCAAAATATTCCAATTAGCTTAAGGTTCACAGTGAAACTAGAACTCAACATTTGAAAATGATATTTTAATTTTAGTGACAGTAAAAATTAAAAGAAAAAATTGTTTAAGTAGAATTTCTCAATAAAAGTGAAAAAAATTGTTGCAGTAATCGAATTTATAACCAAAAAAAAAAGAAATTGCACTAAACAAATATTCGGACTTTAGTAAATCATTCATGTTTTTTAATTGTTATTAACCTATTAATAATCTAAACGGGCATTAGGAAATTGAAATAAGTATTGGTGATGAATAAAACAATAGAAAGACAAACACATCCTGAAGATTTTCATCCTGTATTCCTGTTTTAGTGAAAGAAAAAGAACCTTGCTCATATACTTTTAAGTTATGGCTAATAGGTGAAAGTATGCTGGTGTCGGATCACACACGAACACAGATAATGTGTGTAACATAATTTCAAGGAATACACCCCCTAGCCGTACAGTGACGTTCAGATTCTATCGTCATCTAAACATAAAAACTTATTTCCCAAGGCAACTTGTGACGGACCAGTTTTTAATTATAAAAATCTTATCCTGGTTTTTTTCTTATTTTCTTTGTTTTTTTTTATAATGAAATACAATTATATTGTGTTCACTTACTTCTCATATTTTTTTGAAAGCTGAGCTTACATATATCCTGATGATGATTCAACACGAGGATAAAGGTTTATTTTTAATTTGATTCAGAATTTCCACAGTGTAAATTATAATTTAAGTATACTACAATACATAGGTATTCGTTGTTATTATTAATATTAAAATTATTAAAACTATTATCATGATGGGTTTTTAATGATAATTTATATGATATTATATAGTATATACCTAATGGAAAATATATTCTTTTATTTTTTAGTTACAATCTGATATGGAAAATTGGGATCCAGTACTTGCACAGATAGGTAAGTGTAATAAATTATGAAAAAATTATGTTATATTAAATTATACTTACAATAAAACTTAAAGTTGATATTGTTTATATTAAAATACGTTTTGTTATTGTAGTCTATAAATAAGGATTAGTTTAATGTAGAATGAAACATGATTCTGCATTTTTCGGTGCATACTATAGTTGGGTCCCTACTCCCTAGCACTGAGTTAATCACCTTGTTAAGCCTTTAAGTAATACACTAGCTGGGTCCCGAATTATATTATGTGTATTAAATTACAAATATACAGTACAAACGGAAAAATATTAAAATTTTAAAATCAAAAATTTTTTATCAACAATAATTTAAAAAAAAACTATAATAACAATCGAAATTTTCTTATGCCTATAAATTGCTTAAAAAGAGTCAAAATATTTTGGAAAATGTATAGTGTATTTTAAAATGCTAACATAAACATCGGTGAATATTGTTATTTTTCTTAATGTTTTTTTCCTCAATGCTTTGGAAAACTACTGAAAAATGAAAATGTTTAATTTTCCCTATCAAATGCACTAACTAGATTCACTGGGAAAATACTGGTGGGAAACCAGTAAAACATTCATCGCTCCGCTTAGAATCTTAAATACATATATAATATAAAATGAAATATAAAAATATCACTTTGGTGAAAATCAAAATGTTTCCTCCGTATTATTGATAAATAATTTAAGCATTAATTCACTTCGTGTCAAGTATAAGTCTGCCGAAAATATAAGTCGATTTGATTTTGTATAATTCATGTTTTCACAGTTTAATGAACATGCTAAAGTGATTTTAAAATCATGTTTAATATTTTATAGTATGTATTTTTAGTATTTTTTTGTTTGTATTGACTACTTTTATCACATTTTTTATAATTTTAATAATTTATATTTTTATTGCAAAAAAACATTTTTACCTATATCTGTGGGTGAAAATAGATCACAGTCATAAGTCTGTTAAAATGGGAAGAACCAAGTTAGTGTAATGTTGTAGTAGGTACTTACAGAAAAAAATACAGGACTCTGCAGCTAGTATACGAATTTTAGTTTCTGGACCTAACTCGGATGCTACCTAATTTTCATATGTAAATGACGATTCAAAACAGAAAATAATAATAATTGCTTAGAAATAATATATTTTAAGTTCAAAAGAAAGTATACAAAAATATTTAGAGGCAATTTTATGACCTCCCGTAGAGAGTTTTATTTTGGTGTAGGAAAAAATCCAATTTAAATAAACGTATAACCATCACAAATACATAAATTCAAATACTTTAACTGAATATTAAAAGCTATAAAATATGAGTTACTTTTGGTTTAAATTGTTAAAAGAAATAAAAACTGAGACAAAAAATAAGTCAAGGTTAACTGTTGATTGGTGAAACTTTAAATACTTATGTATTAAAATTGTATAATCAATAACTAATAACTATGTACTATATTGGTATCTAATTATATGAATTATTTTTACTAATTGAGTAGATTAAAAACGATTTAATTCAAAATTGTTATAATTTGTTACCTATATGGGTAGGTACCCTCTGATTGGGAAAACATAATAAAAAATGTGATAAACATTACATAACTATTTTACACTTTTGCTGTGAAATGCTGACATAATAATATCGATATTCAATGTATCAAAGTAAATTATTTTACCATAATTTATTGTGAATTGATTGGTATAAAAATAACTATATTAATATGATGTATGTTACTTCTTAACTTAAAAATGTATATATTTTGAAATAATTTTATCGATTTACGCTTATATAATATTATTACACGGGGCTAAATATAATTTACCTACCTAAGCAAATTACCTATGTGATATCCAAAGCCAGAACAATAATGTTATAATTTTATATGACGTGCCTAAAAATCCAAACCGTAATCTCTTCTATTATAATGAGCGTTATAATAATCAATGATATTATAAGTATTGCTCATAAATGTCAAAGTGATGAGTCATAAAATGTAGTGTTACATAACTTTCTTCAATAATCCAATACGGTTAAACGGAACTACAAGACTTGTACCTATTATTTTTTTTCGAAAGGGCCGGGCACGCGGATGATTCTTAGCATTTAAATCATCGCAATGGAATGTTCTTCGTATCCGATGTGAATGAGATTTAAGCAGTGTCGGTAGGGGAAGTGTCTTGGGAGTTGGGACATAGTGAGTCACGTCTATGAAACAATTCACCCAACGTGTATTGCATTTGCGCACAGTCGCATACCGACCTTTGATTATCGGCATTTTGTACTCCGCGCCATATAAACTCGTATAGGTCTTCAAGAACAATCATAAAATTTCAATAACGGTCTGAAGTGCTGCAGGTATTTCTGAAACACGTGATTATTATCACAATAATAATACATTCGAGTATAATATAATAGCCAATATGGGCAATAGATAATCCTGTATCCTTGCATTTTATGATCACGATGACACGGTTTAACGTGTCAACACTGAAGACACCTCCGAGGGTTAGACTAAACAATAATAAAAAGGAATATTAATTAGGCATGTTTCTATCGGATTACCGTAACGCACTTACTCGCCGGCCCGTGTGTATGTGTACACGATAATGATTATGCAATTGCGCTTGCAATCCACTCGACCCTTTAGAAAGGCAAACCATAGCTGTAGGCCATTCGCACACCGAGCCGCAAGTTTATTTCCAGTTATTCTGCTTCGATATTTTATTGATATTTATTACTTTTTTCCGATTTTTATTATTCGTTATCAGCTTTTTACGATTTGTATAATAGCATTCATAATAGAATATATAAATATATATATTGTACAGACATGATAAGTAATATTATTACTGCTGCAGTAATGTAATCGCACCGGCAAAAAGTATATGCACATTGTATTAACGACAAGGAACTTTCGCCGCCTTCCTCATTACCAGAAACAATGGCTTTCGGGAGCCCCAGGGCTGTGCGGCGGCGGATGGAAAGTGAAATCATCGCGGTTGCGCGAGCTCGGGATTGGGCCAATATAATATATAATATATGATAATAATAATATCGTGAACGGTAAAAACCGGTTGTGCACTTTGAATATTATGCTTTTTTTGTTGAACGGGATGGAAACATCATATCTACCGCCGAAGTCTTCGTTATTATATTATGTATTGCGTAGGCAGGTACATCATCACTGCTATTGTTGACTATAACACGATATCGTAAGCCGATACGACTTAATGATAGTAATACGCCGTTTCCAAAAAAAAATTATTCGTATCGACTACCGGACCATTGTTAGTGCATGGTCGCGAGTGAAAGCTCCGATATACACGGCATGTATATATATATATATGTATACGGTATGTATATGCACGCGTACAGTATAATATAGTAATATATACAGTCGCCGGGGGAGGAGGAAGTATACTTATTTGAAAATATAATAACATAACATATTTATTGTTATTATTATATCGTCATAACATTATATCCGATTAACGTTACGCACCTATTATTTAATTTTCGAATATTTTTCGCTCGTCCGGTTTTATTAACGCCATAAACACCGGTCGTCGAGCCCATGCAAAATGACGTACCGCCATCATGTATTATGCGCACACACTGCGAACGCCGCCGATACAGCTGCGCATACCCCGAGGACACGAAAACGCGTTTACCTGTAATTTTTCGGAACGCATTCGCTTTCTTTCTTTCTTTAAGGTGTCGTCGCTGCCGCACAACTCGTTGCCTCGCGACTACAGCTTTATGTCGACCGCTGTGTAATAATAATTATTGACCACCGGCCGCCGCAGCTTCATTATGATTATATTATTATATGTCCGTACAGTCATGTGCTTATGGTCCGGGCGAACGTGCGGAGAAAAGTGCTTTCCAACGAGAGTGTAAAAATTATTATACTGCTGCATCGATATAATATGTATATGCATGTATACCTACGTGTTTTAATGTAATTTCGCATAACGCACCTGCCTATAGGTGTAATAATAATATCATAGAAAACGACGGTCGTGACGGGTTCGGATTATTAATGCCCAGACAGTGATATAGAATTTTGCACGAATGGACACGACGATAGTATTATAATATGTAATAATAATTTCTCGTACGCGTTGGGTTAAATTTATGCGCATAAAAATATATAGGAACTACACAATTATACGTAGGTACTATGTATATGCGTATTATTGATGTATTACATCGGACGACTGTTATAACACGGAGGTAGTGCTCATGCAGATTATGGCTGGTGAATATAAGTTCTCGAGCGTCCACTGATCGACCGGTCCAGTGATTTAAACTTTAAAGAGCCGGTCGAGATTCACTAGATGGACGAGTTCGATAAAAGTTTTATTATGTCCCTACCGTATCGTATGGTCTTTTAACTTTTTATAAGAGTTCACTCGAAACGACCTGCGTGTGCGTGTTTTTGCCATATTGTTCCGTTCGTTATTACTATTGAATACAAAATAGGTTTTGAAACGAGTTCATTAGAACAATGTACCTGTATTATGTCCGAATTGAATACATTTCGATACATAATATTATCACTATCTACTTAATTATTCTACATTTATAATGATAATATACACCATACAAACTTTCGGTTTTAATCATTATACGTCAACTTACCCATATGAGTTATATAGTTTTCAAATATTTTTTTGACTTTCCTCAATTATAACTGTTATAAATCGACGAATCAGTGATACACAATTCATTTCAAAAATATAATAAATATTGTTTGAGCTCGGTGTTATTATAAATTATCGGTTCATTGTATTTTTCTTACAAATAATAACTTTTTAATGGTTGAGTTAGCATATATTATATTTTATAGACATTTCCTCATAATTTTTTTTATAGTAGCAAGTACCTATTTAAAACTCGTAAATATTTTGTTTCATATTATTTCATACTATTACATTATAAATATGAATGTATATATATTATTATTGATATTGTTATATATTCGTAAAACCATTTGTTACGCAAATGTTTCCAACGAAATAATGCTATGGCTCGCTGTGCCGCAACTCGCAAGTATTATTTAAAACGCCATATTTTCACAGAGAGCTTGCGAAAATATTTCCCAAGCAATATCCACCGTTCGCTGGACGTTAGCTGTTATACACCATAATCAAGCATTAAACTGCAAAGTATAACCAAATATTGTACACAAATATTTCGCCTACTAGATCTAAGCGTTTTATACTTCAATACTCATAATTTATTATTAGTAATAAGTAATATATCGTGTGTTTGCCGATATAGCTATGTTCAAATGATAAGATAATATGATGTTCAATATTTTAAAAGATAGGTCACATCGTTTTGATGATTTTATTTGAGCGTATTGCGGCTCACAAAAATAGTGTCAAACAAGTTGAACCTAGTCGTGAAATGTTTGTGAAATCTGATGGAGTGATTGAATCGTCTTACTGTGGTAAGGAATTGTCGGCAATATGCACTGTTTGTATTCTCGTCGAGAAGATATACGAATGTATACGATAATACTCGAGTATATAATATTGCAATACAGCATTCGCATACAACACTTCGTCGTGAACGTTTGGGAAAAAAAGTGAGAAAAAAATAAAAAATAACCAACATTCGTTTCTGGGATAAAAACGAAATCCAACTTTTAAACAATATATAAATCATAAAAAACAATTCGCGTCGCGATGTCTCTTGTGATCTATCGTGTTTCGTGATTCGCGATATCTTCTCACGTAATCACTCTTCGTATAGTAATTATATATCGGTACAGTATTATACATCTTATACTACCCGTAGTGTAATAGCATCTTCTAAAAATAAAAGCAACAGCAATAACAATAATGTCATGTTTAAAATATTGGCGCCAATCGTTGGGGTCGGAATAATTGTCTCGGCGTTAATATATATTGTACCTAATAATATGTAGGTCTTTCGGCGGCCGTCTACCGATATCGCAGAGACGATGACACACGTCCTGCATATTATACATTAAGTAGGTATTATTTTACAACACGCACGACCTATACACGCGTATCATCACACACACACACACACACACACACACACACACACACACACACACACACACACACACACACACACACACACACACATACACGTATACACACATATATGTATATATTTAATATTTATACGTATAATGCGTCTTTCACTTTTCTCTCGTGTCTAGCCATGCGTATCGGCTCCGAGTCCGAATGTGTGCGATCGGAAACCGTAAACCGCCGTCGTGTCCGCGTCCGGTGCGCATTTATATGTATTATACAAAATATAGTTGTAGTGTACGGCCGGAATTATATTTTCTTCAGATGCGTCCGCGACAGATTACCTGTGTTATCTACTTTGAAATATTGTTCCATCACCTGGTGTGCGATATAATAAGCTATAGTAGTATAATGGGCATACAATTTATTTTATTTAACTAACGGACATGACGTTGTATTAATGTGTCCTATAATACAATATAATTATTAGATGACGGGGTTAATAATAATAATTAACAACGGTGATAATATTTAGTACAATTCAAACTCTTGTCCACTCGACACATTGAAGATACGCGGCTCATTAGAGGACAGCTGGCTTTGATAAGTTTGAGCTAACAACTTAAAGTCTAAGACTAAACGAGTCAAACGTTTCATTTTTCATTTGCTCAGCTTGACAACCGCTGTGCACGTAAAACGAAAATAATTTCTAATCGAGTATTCCTCTCGGATTTAATAAATATAAATAGTCGCGTGCTAAAAGATTTAACTCGATTTAAATGAATATTATTCAATTTTTTTTTTTAGTTTTCTCTACCAGCGCTTTAAATGTATTCATTCACTTGCCAATACACGAGAACAACATTTGATCGCGAGTAGTAGAGTGGAGTTTCTGTGCTGCAGATCCAACTGTGTTGACTTTGTACAAACTATAAGTATTATTACGCTTATACGACTGAAGTCAGAGTTAGGGTTTGTTCACTAAATATCATGTAATACGCAGTGTATACTTTTTAAAACTATTAACACAAAGTACGTTACTTTTTGCCTATTGACAAACCAATGCAGATTATTATTTTAATATTGGCGTATAGATATATGTACGTGAGTCCCCTCTCGCGGGTTCCGCGCAAGGTTAATGTCGCCGTCGCCGCCGCCGTCGTCATATAATAATATAATATAATATAATATATAAAATGAATGGCTTTCACTGGGCGCGGTCGTTCAACTCGGCGTATTAATTTTTTTTTTTTTTTTTAATCTTTAAAACGCACATTGCTGTCATTGCATTATTATAATATGGCCCATTCGGACACACGGTACGGGTAACATTAATTACGCTAACCGCGTGTTGCAGTCCTGCGCCAGAGTGTTATACTGTGTCAACGAGTAGCCGTTTCGTAACACGCTTGCAGCAGACGCCTCTCGCGAGCGGGCAAAAAAGTTTGGTCGCTCATCATAAGTCATATAATCGCATATCAAATTAACATATTTCGTGTAATAGCTGTATGAGTGTGTGCCGGCGAGTGAGTGTATATAGCAACGTAACCTGCGCGCAGCGGTTTCGTACTTTTCGTCTTTCGCTCGTCAGTCGCCAACCGAATCTCACGCTTTTATTTTTCGACACTCGAAAAAGTGTCACGGTCTCAGTCGTCATTTCGGCACACCCACCGGCCACCAAGAGTTCGACAGCGTGCGTTATGGAGGGTAAAAACTGTACTAGAGGATCAATGAACCCGAACAATTAACAACATTTTGTGCATTCATTTTCATTTTTATTATAATTCATACGGGTTGTACTGCACCATCTGAAATTATGACAGCCTCATAAAAGTATAATGTATAGCAATTATCACGCGTGTGGGAAATATGTAAAACATATGAAAATCAAATCGTAGCTAGCTTGCAGTGTGTAATGCATATGATATGGGGTCCTTTTGTAAAAATAATTATCAAGAAAAGATATAAAAAAAAGTAAGTATCAGGACAGGCCACACACTAGGCGGTGTGAATATTGTTTTTATTATAATTTATAATTATGAGGAGATAAAAATATTATGGAAAAAAATACTCGTAATAGTAAGATTATGGTAACCCATTCATTTTACACCATACCAGCTATTGTTCAATTATGTATTTTGATATCAGTTAGTATTATAAACGTATAGTATTACACTCATAAGGAGATTGTGTACATTGTTTTTGAATACTTTAAATATTGAATTAATGTTATTTGAAAATGTTTCTGAATCGAGTTTTTAAATAAGCCTAAACTATAGAAACTCGTTTTTACGGTTAACCCGCGCCTTATAATATTAAATGGCTATAGTGCGATTTGCAATGTTCATTTTTACGATTCGTAACCTGGCAAAAATGTATATGAACCTATTAAAACGTACAAACAAAATGTTTGTTTTCGCTTGTACGTGTTTAACTATAACTGAGAAGCAATAAACAGCGACGTAAAATTTAAAAACCAATTACAGTCTTCTTGAAAAAAAAACCATGTGAAGATACCTACTTACCAACAATAGTCAAGTATAGTTAGGAACAATCCTCCTGGAGTTATAACACGTATACCACACGTATTGATATCCAAGCAGATTTTGCATATTTAAATATATCATCGTCTGAATACACCTATGGTATGAAATATATTTTTTTATCCCGGTAATTTCGTGATAATTTTTATTTCCATCAAGATTGATTTAAATATTCAGGCGGTCATTTTCTATCTACCATTAACTCTTGTACGATTTATTTATTATTTTTTGAGTGCACGACAAAACGTATTATTACTATTATCATAATATTGTTGTACACTATATAATATAATATAATATAATATAGTACTTTCACTCTATAGGAGACACTTAAAAAAAGGGTAGGTATGTATAATTCAATCATCGATCATTATCGAGATATTTGTGTGACTATATCTGTGTGAGCATTGTGTTTGACTGCACTGACCTCCCCTCCGCACCGTCACCAGGGGGGGATATGTGTGGTGTCTCTCTTTCTCCATACGAGCCGCATAAAATCGTTGTTAGGGCGGCTCGCGACCTCAAGGTAGCCACCGTGGTTCATGCTTTATTTATGATTAGAAATCACTTTTTATCGTGTAACACAGGATGCCAATCTCCATGCGTATCTGTGTGAGATTATGCGTACGTATATATTTACGTGTGTGTATGTGTGGCAGGCCCTAAACAAGTTACGAAACACACCTGATAGATCGGTTCATTGATATTCGTTGTCAGCCCCTTATAATGTTTATGGAAGGAAATCAAGTACGTATTGCTTTCTCGTTATATCCATTCATTACGGTAATGTACGATTTTTTTACTGTAAAATTGTTCGTAAGTCCTACCGTTTATGTTGACATCCTCCAAAAAATTATCGGCAACGATTGATTTAGTAGTAAAGAAAAGCCAATGTGTATAAAATATGTATAATGCATTACATTATGTTAGAGTAAATCCGCTATACAATTATCTTTAATTACTTATCTATTCGATACAAAAAAACCATCAAAATGTATAGACAAAGAATACCCAATTTTAATATTATTATACAATTTTTGCTTTTGTAGTATATAGCTAATAAATAATCTCGAAGACTAGAAATTATTTATACGTTTCCTTGCATAATGTAGTATAAATAATTTAAAATTTAAAACATTCTACCACTGTTATAGACTATAACTTATAGTTTTATTTTTATTTATACATTTAACGATATTGTGTGTGGATTTGTTGATAAAAGATTCAACGAGAGTCAATTAGAAAGTACGTTAATCAGTTAAAATTGTTTGATTTTTAACATTAATTTAAAATTCAGCAACAAAAATTAGTATTTTAGGTATTTATTAATTATTATAAGCGCATGGTTGGTTGCAGATTGGGGGTGGGAGGCCGTCCCGCGCGCTTGGGGCATCGTAGTGCAGCACTGCAAAATTGCCGAGCCTCCTTGTAAAGAATATAAACTGCAGGATGTGAAAAGTATTGTTGTGTCTCTACAATCTACATTCCATTGACAAAATCCCCAACACCATTTCTATTCAATAAGTGAAATATCTATTTAATTGAGAAAACATAACAAACATAACACCTATACTATAAAAATTAAAAATACAATTTTATATAAATATTAAATAAAGGATATCTCTAGGCTATTAGAACTCTGCAATGTGGAATGATTTTTTAATTTGAAATCGACAAAAATATGATGGTGGAGGGTGGGGTATAGTCGCCTAGGGGTGAATTATAAGATGTGTTAAATGTGTTGTAAAAATGATTCCATTAAATTTCTGTCAAGTGTCACAAATGACACTGTATAAAATATAGGTACATACCTATAAGGTGGTAGTAAAACGCAGAGACAGGACTATATTATAGACCTGAACAAATTGTACCACTAAAAACATATAATTTTAATGCTGGATCCACTCAAGGATATTGTTTTTTAAATTCTTCCCTCTCCTTGGCAGAAACAAATTTTTATTTTGCACCTCTATAGAAAAATATTGACACGAAGAGTAAAAATGTTGCTCTACAGAATGCTCAAGAACTCTACATTCAATATAATTTTTATTTTGTCACCAAAAATATGTGTTAGTATGGAATTATTCAATTTTTAGATAATTATTGAAGCAACAGAGCCATATTTAATTTATATGGCAGTATTTGTTATTTACTGAAGTCAAAATGTAAGACTGCATTATTTCGATATATAACGTTATTCCACTAAATGAAAAGAATTTTCTAGATTTTTGAATTATTTTTTTAATCACACAGACAACAATAAAAACTTACTACTCACCCCTGCTCTAAATGCTATGCTTGACATTGGTTTTTATTCTAAATACTGATATGAACACAAATCGATTTGAATTATTAGGTGTTCAATTATAATATAATATAACCTATAATTTTGAGAATGTAGGTAGGTGCCTAATAAAATACATGTTAAACAATAGCTATAAAATGTAATAGTTTTTTCTTTTTACTTCTAAACGTTCATAAATAAAACTTATAAGCCATTGCAATAATATTTATAATTATAATAACAATAGTTGATTACCTATGCGTGATTATCACTAATCATGTTGTGTCATTATCATTAAAATGATAGATACGCCTATTACGAATGGGATTGTCATAAAAAACAACCTCATCATACTGTATATAAAGTACATACGGACACTTGTAGACTGTATACCCAATTATTGATATCGTGATAAACTTATACCATAACCAAGCAGATTGAAACTTCGCAAAAGTGTAATATTATTTTAAGATAATCCTCTATGGTATAGGGTCTCCACAGAGTCTATGCGGTTTTTGTTACGCAAATATAGGCAAGTAATCCAGGATGAGGGTCGTCAAAGTGTTTTCATACTATTTTAATTTAGTCTAATAAAAAAGTTGTATAGGTATATAAATGAATATAATTAAAGTTGCAATACGCCTTTCCAGGTATCCCAGCACGTATGTATTATCAGACATCAGTGTTGAAAATGTTGAAATCATATAAACTTTAAACAAATTACTATTATTCGAAAAGCACATAAAGTACTCGATGATTTAACAAATATTATTTTAAATAACCTACCTACCAAATAAGTTGGCACTTATTATACATGTTTGTCAACCTTTCGCCCACGTAAAACATGTTTGTACAAGTATAATCACTAATCTGTTGGCCTTAAAGTAAGCAATACTTTGTGTCTCGAGACCAAATTAAAAAAAGTAATAATCGAGTATTGAACCCTCCCTCCATTAAAAATGCACGGGTGAGCCGTACTGACGTAATCCTTTGTATAGTTCGTACGGTCGGTCGGTTAATCAAACACAAATCCGTCCGATGTGGCGATATGGCTATATATTACGGTTATGTGATACTGCAGTTGCAGTCGTGCGCATACAACTATATCCGTACGATATGACTAAGGTCCACAACACCGGCGGCAGTAACAATAAAAAAATAACAACAAATAACAATAATAACAACAACACCGACGAGTAATAACCACTGCAGAGATAAAGTGTTATTGCTCGAGCCGACATCATGCGCCCGTCCTACAGTAATGTGACATGCGCGAGCACCGGCCGAGGGGACCTATCCCAACCGGTGGCACTCGTCGCGGAGAGCGAGAGCGAGCGCGAATCGCCGCCGCTTTTGAGGCGATCGTAGCGTATAGAGCGGCGGACGGCCGACGACGGTTGGACGGACAGACGCACGCGACGACCGCACATTTCGAATTTTTTTCGTTTTAGACACGTTTTGTTCGCCGGCGCACGTGGTCGTGTCTATTATCATTTTGTGCAAACGAGACGCCTCCTCGACACCGCCGCCGCGGTCGCTTGTTTTCGTTTCGTCGTGTCAAGTCCGAATAGATAATAATAATATTACGCATTGTCTACGCTGGGCCCGAGTTGTTCCCGTCGCCGACAATCGTACTGACCGAAACAATATTTAATATTGTGCACAGTACAATAATTTATTGTTATTGCTTGTTATTTATTATTACCGGTATTATTACACTGTACAATATATGTAGCCAATAAATAATATATGGTCTGAATCTTTTTTTTTACACGTCCGTACGTCATATCGTAGCGCTGTGCGTCTTCGCGTCTTTTACGAGTGATAATGCCTTTCGATTGACTAAAAAATAACATTTCCGAGTGTGTGTGTATGTGTGTCGATCTTTAATTTTAACGTTCCGAGTGACCAATTACTATCGTCGATACTATTGACGAACAATGGATTGCATGCCGTTGGGATTAAAACAGAAATCGTTTCCAAAATGTTAGTATACGGTTTCACTTTGTGGCATGATATTATTGCACCTTTTATTGTATTAAATTATTGGAAAAATCATTTTTAAATACTTTTAAATTATATATATATCAGTACATCACTACTACTTGTATAAGTGTACAAATACTAACTATACTAACTAGAACGTATGAGACACAGTGGGAATAACCGGTACTCAGCGGGTCTATTTTGCCGGTTCAAAAGTGCTTAACTTTTATTTTATTTTATCCATAAGCCGATTATTTGGTCATAAAACATTATCTCTATGCTACTCCCTCTTCCTGTGTACACCATCTGCTTTTAAAACATTCCAAAATTGAGTAAAGTACTTGTGTTCAAGTAAAAAGTTGGTGAGTAACCGAGTACGATATTACCCCATTTTTTTTGTTAGGTAATAATGTTCATGTAGGAGATTACTGCAAATCTTTTGGTTTTTGGTAAAATACCTTCAAAAACATTAAACTGATAATATTTTATTGTACTAATTTAATAGAAATTTTGAAATTTATTTTTGAAGACTATGTATTGATTTATAACAAATACTGGCATAATACAAACACACATGTGTATAAAGTTTTTTTTCAATTTATTATTTGCTATAAAATGTTTATCCTACTATAGGCAATGAAATATTTACTTAATTTCTAAATTATTATCATAATATTTTAATAAGCAATCTATTATTTTCTATACATTTCGTTAGCTATTATTTTATCCGTTGTAGAATGTATAACCGAAG